>NW_028270141.1:161967731-162203084 GCF_037043375.1 Chiloscyllium plagiosum | reverse complement strand
TCTCTCAGTCTATGTTCCCCCGTCTCTCAGTCTCTGTCCCCCCCGTCTCTCATTCTCTGTCTCCCCCAGTCTCTCAGTCACTGTCCCCCCCCGTCTCTCAGTCTCTGTCCCCCCCCCGTCTCTCAGTCTCTGTCCCCCCCCCCGTCTCTCAGTCTCTGTTCCCCCCCGTCTCTCAGTCTCTGTTCCCCCCACGTCTCTCAGTCTCTGTCCCCCCCCGTCTCTCAGTCTCTGTTCCCCCCCCGTCTCTCAGTCTCTGTTCCCCCCCCGTCTCTCAGTCTCTGTTCCCCCCCCCGTCTCTCAGTCTCTGTTCCCCCCCCGTCTCTCAGTCTCTGTTCCCCCCCCGTCTCTCAGTCTCTGTTCCCCCCCCGTCTCTCAGTCTCTGTTCCCCCCCCGTCTCTCAGTCTCTGTCCACCCCCGTCTCTCAGTCTCTGTCCACCCCCGTCTCTCAGTCTCTGTTCCCCACCCTCTCTCAGTCTCTGTTCCCCACCCTCTCTCAGTCTCTGTTCCCCACCCTCTCAGTCTCTGTTCCCCCCCCGTCTCTCAGTCTCTGTTCCCCCCCCCCCCCCGTCTCTCTGTCTCTGTTCCCCCCCGTCTCTCTGTCTCTGTTCCCCCCCGTCTCTCTGTCTCTGTTCCCCCCCGTCTCTCAGGCTCTGTCCCCCTCCGTCTCTCAGTCTCTGTTCCCCCGTCTCTCAGTCTCTGTTCCCCCCCCCCCCCCCGTCTCTCAGTCTCTGTCCACCCCCGTCTCTCAGTCTCTGTTCCCCCCCGTCTCTCAGTCTCTGTCTCCCCCCCCCACCCTCTCTCAGTCTCTGTTCCCCACCCTCTCTAAGTCTCTGTTCCCCACCCTCTCTCAGTCTCTGTTCCCCCCCCGTCTCTCAGTCTCTGTTTCCCCCACCCCCGTCTCTCTGTCCCCCCCCCCGTCTCTCAGTCTCTGTTCCCCCCCGTCTCTCAGTCTCTGTTCCCCCCACGTCTCTCAGTCTCTGTTCCCCCCCCGTCTCTCAGTCTCTGTTCCCCCCCGTCTCTCAGTCTCTGTTCCCCCCCCGTCTCTCAGTCTCTGTTCCCCCCCCGTCTCTCAGTCTCTGTTCCCCCCCCGTCTCTCAGTCTCTGTTCCCCCCCCGTCTCTCAGTCTCTGTTCCCCCCCCGTCTCTCAGTCTCTGTTCCCCCCCCGTCTCTCAGTCTCTGTCCACCCCGTCTCTCAGTCTCTGTCCACCCCCGTCTCTCAGTCTCTGTTCCCCACCCTCTCTCAGTCTCTGTTCCCCACCCTCTCTCAGTCTCTGTTCCCCACCCTCTCAGTCTCTGTTCCCCCCCCGTCTCTCAGTCTCTGTTCCCCCCCCCCCCCCGTCTCTCTGTCTCTGTTCCCCCCCGTCTCTCTGTCTCTGTTCCCCCCCGTCTCTCTGTCTCTGTTCCCCCCCGTCTCTCAGGCTCTGTCCCCCTCCGTCTCTCAGTCTCTGTTCCCCCGTCTCTCAGTCTCTGTTCCCCCCCCCCCCCCGTCTCTCAGTCTCTGTCCACCCCCGTCTCTCAGTCTCTGTTCCCCCCCGTCTCTCAGTCTCTGTCTCCCCCCCCCACCCTCTCTCAGTCTCTGTTCCCCACCCTCTCTAAGTCTCTGTTCCCCACCCTCTCTCAGTCTCTGTTCCCCCCCCGTCTCTCAGTCTCTGTTTCCCCCACCCCCGTCTCTCTGTCTCTGTTCCCCCGTCTCTCAGTCTCTGTCACCCGTCTCTCAGGCTCTGTTCCCCCCCCCCCGTCTCTCAGTCTCTGTTCCCCCGTCTCTCAGTCTCTGTTCCCCCGTCTCTCAGTCTCTGTTCCCCCGTCTCTCAGTCTCTGTTCCCCCGTCTCTCAGTCTCTGTTCCTTCCCCCGTCTCTCAGTCTCTGTTCCTTCCCCCGTCTCTCAGTCTCTGTTCCCCCGTCTCTCAGTCTCTGTTCCCCCGTCTCTCAGTCTCTGCTCCCCCCGTCTCTCTGTCTCTGCTCCCCCCGTCTCTCTGTCTCTGTTCCCCCCCGTCTCTCAGTCTCTGTCCCCCGTCTCTCAGTCTCTGCTCCCCCCCGTCTCTCAGTCTCTGCTCCCCCCCGTCTCTCAGTCTCTGTTCCCCCGTCTCTCAGTCTCTGTTCCCCCGTCTCTCAGTCTCTGTTCCCCCGTCTCTCAGTCTCTGTTCCTTCCCCCGTCTCTCAGTCTCTGTTCCTTCCCCCGTCTCTCAGTCTCTGTTCCCCCGTCTCTCAGTCTCTGTTCCCCCGTCTCTCAGTCTCTGTTCCCCCGTCTCTCAGTCTCTGTTCCCCCGTCTCTCAGTCTCTGTTCCCCCGTCTCTCAGTCTCTGTTCCCCCGTCTCTCAGTCTCTGTTCCTTCCCCCGTCTCTCAGTCTCTGTTCCTTCCCCCGTCTCTCAGTCTCTGTTCCCCCGTCTCTCAGTCTCTGTTCCCCCGTCTCTCAGTCTCTGTTCCCCCGTCTCTCAGTCTCTGTTCCCCCGTCTCTCAGTCTCTGTTCCCCCGTCTCTCAGTCTCTGTTCCCCGTCTCTCAGTCTCTGTTCCCCCGTCTCTCAGTCTCTGTTCCCCCGTCTCTCAGTCTCTGTTCCCCCGTCTCTCAGTCTCTGTTCCCCCGTCTCTCAGTCTCTGTTCCCCCCCGTCTCTCAGTTCTGTTCTCCCCCCCCCCGTCTCTCAGTCTCTGTTCCCCCGTCTCTCCGTCTCTGTTCCCCCGTCTCTCAGTCTCTGTTCCCCCGTCTCTCAGTCTCTGTTCCCCCGTCTCTCAGTCTCTGTTCCCCCGTCTCTCAGTCTCTGTTCCCCCGTCTCTCAGTCTCTGTTCCCCCGTCTCTCAGTCTCTGTTCCCCCCGTCTCTCAGTCTCTGTCTCCCCCGCCCCCGTCTCTCAGTCTCTGTTCCCCCCGTCTCTCAGTCTCTGTTCCCCCCCGTCTCTCAGTCTCTGTTCCCCCCCGTCTCTCAGTCTCTGTTCCCCCCCCGTCTCTCAGTCTCTGTTCCTCCGTCTCTCAGTCTCTGTTCCCCCCCCGTCTCTCAGTCTCTGTTCCCCCCCATCTCTCAGTCTCTGTCTCCCCCCCCCCGTCTCTCAGGTCTGTGTTCCCCCCATCTCTCAGTCTCTGTCTCCCCCCCCCCCGTCTCTCAGTCTCTGTTCCCCCCCCGTCGCTCAGTCTCTGTTCCCCCCCGTCTCTCAGTCTCTGTTCCCCCCCGTCTCTCAGTCTCTGTTCCCCCCCGTCTCTCAGTCTCTGTACCCCCCGTCTCTCTGTCTCTGTACCCCCCGTCTCTCAGTCTCTGTCCCCCCCCCGTCTCTCTGTTTCTGTTACCCCGTCTCTCAGTCTCTGCCCCCCCGTCTCTCAGTCTCTGTCCCCCCGTCTCTCTGTTTCTGTTACCCCGTCTCTCAGTCTCTGCCCCCCCGTCTCTCAGTCTCTGTCCCCCCCGTCTCTCTGTTTCTGTTACCCCGTCTCTCAGTCTCTGCCCCCCGTCTCTCAGTCTCTGTTCCCCCCCGTCTCTCAGTCTCTGTTCCCCCCCGTCTCTCAGTCTCTGTTCCCCCCGTCTCTCAGTCTCTGTTCCCCCCCGTCTCTCAGTCTCTGTTCCCCCCCGTCTCTCAGTCTCTGTTCCCCCAGTCTCTCAGTCTCTGTTCTCCCCAGTCTCTCAGTCTCTGTACCCCCCGTCTCTCAGTCTCTGTTCCCCCCCCGTCTCTCTGTCTCTGCTCCCCCCGTCTCTCTGTCTCTGCTCCCCCCGTCTCTCTGTCTCTGTTCCCCTCCGTCTCTCAGTCTCTGTCCCCCGTCTCTCAGTCTCTGCTCCCCCCCGTCTCTCAGTCTCTGCTCCCCCCCGTCTCTCAGTCTCTGTTCTCTCAGTCTCTGTTCCCCCGTCTCTCAGTCTCTGTTCCTTCCCCCGTCTCTCAGTCTCTGTTCCTTCCCCCGTCTCTCAGTCTCTGTTCCCCCGTCTCTCAGTCTCTGTTCCCCCGTCTCTCAGTCTCTGTTCCCCCGTCTCTCAGTCTCTGTTCCCCCGTCTCTCAGTCTCTGTTCCCCCGTCTCTCAGTCTCTGTTCCCCCGTCTCTCAGTCTCTGTTCCTTCCCCCGTCTCTCAGTCTCTGTTCCTTCCCCCGTCTCTCAGTCTCTGTTCCCCCGTCTCTCAGTCTCTGTTCCCCCGTCTCTCAGTCTCTGTTCCCCCGTCTCTCAGTCTCTGTTCCCCCGTCTCTCAGTCTCTGTTCCCCCGTCTCTCAGTCTCTGTTCCCCCGTCTCTCAGTCTCTGTTCCCCCGTCTCTCAGTCTCTGTTCCCCCGTCTCTCAGTCTCTGTTCCCCCGTCTCTCAGTCTCTGTTCCCCCGTCTCTCAGTCTCTGTTCCCCCGTCTCTCAGTCTCTGTTCCCCCGTCTCTCAGTCTCTGTTCCCCCGTCTCTCAGTCTCTGTTCCCCCGTCTCTCAGTCTCTGTCCCCCCCCCGTCTCTCAGTCTCTGTTCCCCCCCGTCTCTCAGTCTCTGTACCCCCCGTCTCTCTGTCTCTGTACCCCCCGTCTCTCAGTCTCTGTCCCCCCCCCGTCTCTCTGTTTCTGTTACCCCGTCTCTCAGTCTCTGCCCCCCCCGTCTCTCAGTCTCTGTCCCCCCCGTCTCTCTGTTTCTGTTACCCCGTCTCTCAGTCTCTGCCCCCCCGTCTCTCAGTCTCTGTCCCCCCCCGTCTCTCTGTTTCTGTTACCCCGTCTCTCAGTCTCTGCCCCCCCGTCTCTCAGTCTCTGTTCCCCCCCGTCTCTCAGTCTCTGTTCCCCCCCGTCTCTCAGTCTCTGTTCCCCCCGTCTCTCAGTCTCTGTTCCCCCCCGTCTCTCAGTCTCTGTTCCCCCCCGTCTCTCAGTCTCTGTTCCCCCCAGTCTCTCAGTCTCTGTTCTCCCCAGTCTCTCAGTCTCTGTACCCCCCGTCTCTCAGTCTCTGTTCCCCCCCCGTCTCTCTGTCTCTGCTCCCCCCGTCTCTCTGTCTCTGCTCCCCCCGTCTCTCTGTCTCTGTTCCCCCCCGTCTCTCAGTCTCTGTCCCCCGTCTCTCAGTCTCTGTTCCCCCGTCTCTCAGTCTCTGTTCCCCCGTCTCTCAGTCTCTGTTCCCCCGTCTCTCAGTCTCTGTTCCCCCGTCTCTCAGTCTCTGTTCCCCCGTCTCTCAGTCTCTGTTCCCCCCCGTCTCTCAGTCTCTGTCTCCCCCCCCCCCGTCTCTCAGTCTCTGTTCCCCCGTCTCTCAGTCTCTGTTCCCCCGTCTCTCAGTCTCTGTTCCCCCGTCTCTCAGTCTCTGTTCCCCCGTCTCTCGTTCTCTGTCCCCCCCCGTCTCTCAGTCTCTGTTCCCCCCCGTCTCTCAGTCTCTGTACCCCCCGTCTCTCTGTCTCTGTACCCCCCGTCTCTCAGTCTCTGTCCCCCCCCCGTCTCTCTGTTTCTGTTACCCCGTCTCTCAGTCTCTGCCCCCCCGTCTCTCAGTCTCTGTCCCCCCCGTCTCTCTGTTTCTGTTACCCCGTCTCTCAGTCTCTGCCCCCCCGTCTCTCAGTCTCTGTCCCCCCCCGTCTCTCTGTTTCTGTTACCCCGTCTCTCAGTCTCTGCCCCCCCGTCTCTCAGTCTCTGTTCCCCCCCGTCTCTCAGTCTCTGTTCCCCCCCGTCTCTCAGTCTCTGTTCCCCCCGTCTCTCAGTCTCTGTTCCCCCCCGTCTTCTCAGTCTCTGTTCCCCCCCGTCTCTCAGTCTCTGTTCCCCCCAGTCTCTCAGTCTCTGTTCTCCCCAGTCTCTCAGTCTCTGTACTCCCCGTCTCTCAGTCTCTGTTCCCCCCCCGTCTCTCTGTCTCTGCTCCCCCCGTCTCTCTGTCTCTGCTCCCCCCGTCTCTCTGTCTCTGTTCCCCCCCGTCTCTCAGTCTCTGTCCCCCGTCTCTCAGTCTCTGCTCCCCCCCGTCTCTCAGTCTCTGCTCCCCCCCGTCTCTCAGTCTCTGTTCCCCCGTCTCTCAGTCTCTGTTCCCCCGTCTCTCAGTCTCTGTTCCCCCGTCTCTCAGTCTCTGTTCCCCCGTCTCTCAGTCTCTGTTCCCCCGTCTCTCAGTCTCTGTTCCTTCCCCCGTCTCTCAGTCTCTGTTCCTTCCCCCGTCTCTCAGTCTCTGTTCCCCCGTCTCTCAGTCTCTGTTCCCCCGTCTCTCAGTCTCTGTTCCCCCGTCTCTCAGTCTCTGTTCCCCCGTCTCTCAGTCTCTGTTCCCCCGTCTCTCAGTCTCTGTTCCCCCGTCTCTCAGTCTCTGTTCCTTCCCCCGTCTCTCAGTCTCTGTTCCTTCCCCCGTCTCTCAGTCTCTGTTCCCCCGTCTCTCAGTCTCTGTTCCCCCGTCTCTCAGTCTCTGTTCCCCCGTCTCTCAGTCTCTGTTCCCCCGTCTCTCAGTCTCTGTTCCCCCGTCTCTCAGTCTCTGTTCCCCCGTCTCTCAGTCTCTGTTCCCCCGTCTCTCAGTCTCTGTTCCCCCGTCTCTCAGTCTCTGTTCCCCCGTCTCTCAGTCTCTGTTCCCCCGTCTCTCAGTCTCTGTTCCCCCGTCTCTCAGTCTCTGTTCCCCCCCGTCTCTCAGTCTCTGTCTCCCCCCCCCCCGTCTCTCAGTCTCTGTTCCCCCGTCTCTCAGTCTCTGTTCCCCCGTCTCTCAGTCTCTGTTCCCCCGTCTCTCAGTCTCTGTTCCCCCGTCTCTCAGTCTCTGTTCCCCCGTCTCTCAGTCTCTGTTCCCCCGTCTCTCAGTCTCTGTTCCCCCGTCTCTCAGTCTCTGTTCCCCCGTCTCTCAGTCTCTGTTCCCCCCCGTCTCTCAGTCTCTGTCTCCCCCCCCCGTCTCTCAGTCTCTGTTCCCCCCCGTCTCTCAGTCTCTGTTCCCCCCGTCTCTCAGTCTCTGTTCCCCCCCGTCTCTCAGTCTCTGTTCCCCCCCATCTCTCAGTCTCTGTCTCCCCCCCACGTCTCTCAGTCTGTGTTCCCCCCCATCTCTCAGTCTCTGTCTCCCCCCCCCCCCCGTCTCTCAGTCTCTGTTCCCCCCCCGTCGCTCAGTCTCTGTTCCCCCCCGTCTCTCAGTCTCTGTTCCCCCCCGTCTCTCAGTCTCTGTTCCCCCCCGTCTCTCAGTCTCTGTACCCCCCGTCTCTCTGTCTCTGTACCCCCCGTCTCTCAGTCTCTGTCCCCCCCCCCCGTCTCTCTGTTTCTGTTACCCCGTCTCTCAGTCTCTGCCCCCCCCGTCTCTCAGTCTCTGTCCCCCCCCGTCTCTCTGTTTCTGTTACCCCGTCTCTCAGTCTCTGCCCCCCCGTCTCTCAGTCTCTGTCCCCCCCCGTCTCTCTGTTTCTGTTACCCCGTCTCTCAGTCTCTGCCCCCCCGTCTCTCAGTCTCTGTTCCCCCCCGTCTCTCAGTCTCTGTTCCCCCCCGTCTCTCAGTCTCTGTTCCCCCCGTCTCTCAGTCTCTGTTCCCCCCCGTCTCTCAGTCTCTGTTCCCCCCCGTCTCTCAGTCTCTGTTCCCCCCCCCCGTCTCTCAGTCTCTGTTCCCCCCCGTCTCTCAGTCTCTGTTCCCCCCCGTCTCTCAGTCCCTGTTCCCCCCCGTCTCTCAGTCTCTGTTCCCCCCCGTCTCTCAGTCTCTGTTCCCCCCAGTCTCTCAGTGTCTGTTCTCCCCAGTCTCTCAGTCTCTGTTTTTCCCCCGTCTCTCAGTCTCTGTTCCCCCCCGTCTCTCTGTCTCTGCTGCCCCCGTCTCTCTGTCTCTGCTGCCCCCGTCTCTCTGTCTCTGTTCCCCCGTCTCTCAGTCTCTGTTCCCCCGTCTCTCAGTCTCTGTTCCCCCGTCTCTCAGTCTCTGTTCCCCCGTCTCTCAGTCTCTGCTACCCCCCGTCTCTCAGTCTCTGTTCCCCCGTCTCTCAGTCTCTGTTCCCCCGTCTCTCAGTCTCTGTTCCCCCGTCTCTCAGTCTCTGTTCCCCCGTTTCTCAGTCTCTGCTCCCCATCGTCTCTCAGTCTCTGTTCCCCCGTCTCTCAGTCTCTGTTCCCCCGTCTCTCAGTCTCTGTTCCCCCGTCTCTCAGTCTCTGTTCCCCCGTCTCTCAGTCTCTGTTCCTTCCCCCGTCTCTCAGTCTCTGTTCCTGCCCCCGTCTCTCAGTCTCTGTTCCCCCGTCTCTCAGTCTCTGTTCCCCCGTCTCTCAGTCTCTGTTCCCCCGTCTCTCAGTCTCTGTTCCCCCGTCTCTCAGTCTCTGTTCCCCCGTCTCTCAGTCTCTGTTCCCCCGTCTCTCAGTCTCTGTTCCTTCCCCCGTCTCTCAGTCTCTGTTCCTTCCCCCGTCTCTCAGTCTCTGTTCCCCCGTCTCTCAGTCTCTGTTCCCCCGTCTCTCAGTCTCTGTTCCCCCGTCTCTCAGTCTCTGTTCCCCCGTCTCTCAGTCTCTGTTCCCCCGTCTCTCAGTCTCTGTTCCCCCGTCTCTCAGTCTCTGTTCCCCCGTCTCTCAGTCTCTGTTCCCCCGTCTCTCAGTCTCTGTTCCCCCGTCTCTCAGTCTCTGTTCTCCCGTCTCTCAGTCTCTGTTCCCCCGTTTCTCAGTCTCTGTTCCCCCGTCTCTCAGTCTCTGTTCCCCCCCGTCTCTCAGTCTCTGTCTCCCCCCCGTCTCTCAGTCTCTGTTCCTCCGTCTCTCAGTCTCTGTTCCCCCCCCCCGTCTCTCAGTCTCTGTTCCCCCCCATCTCTCAGTCTCTGTCTCCCCCCCCCGTCTCTCAGTCTGTGTTCCCCCCCATCTCTCAGTCTCTGTCTCCCCCCCCCCCCCGTCTCTCAGTCTCTGTTCCCCCCCCGTCGCTCAGTCTCTGTTCCCCCCCGTCTCTCAGTCTCTGTTCCCCCCCGTCTCTCAGTCTCTGTTCCCCCCCGTCTCTCAGTCTCTGTACCCCCCGTCTCTCTGTCTCTGTACCCCCCGTCTCTCAGTCTCTGTCCCCCCCCCGTCTCTCTGTTTCTGTTACCCCGTCTCTCAGTCTCTGCCCCCCCGTCTCTCAGTCTCTGTCCCCCCCCGTCTCTCTGTTTCTGTTACCCCGTCTCTCAGTCTCTGCCCCCCCGTCTCTCAGTCTCTGTCCCCCCCCCGTCTCTCTGTTTCTGTTACCCCGTCTCTCAGTCTCTGCCCCCCCGTCTCTCAGTCTCTGTTCCCCCCCGTCTCTCAGTCTCTGTTCCCCCCCGTCTCTCAGTCTCTGTTCCCCCCGTCTCTCAGTCTCTGTTCCCCCCCGTCTCTCAGTCTCTGTTCCCCCCCGTCTCTCAGTCTCTGTCTCCCCCCCCCGTCTCTCAGTCTCTGTTCCCCCCCGTCTCTCAGTCTCTGTCCCCCCCCGTCTCTCAGTCTCAGTTCCCCCCCGTCTCTCAGTCTCAGTTCCCCCCCGTCTCTCAGTCCCTGTTCCCCCCCGTCTCTCAGTCCCTGTTCCCCCCCGTCTCTCAGTCTCTGTTCCCCCCCGTCTCTCAGTCTCTGTTCCCCCCCGTCTCTCAGTCTCTGTTCCCCCCAGTCTCTCAGTGTCTGTTCTCCCCAGTCTCTCAGTCTCTGTTTTTCCCCCGTCTCTCAGTCTCTGTTCCCCCCCGTCTCTCTGTCTCTGCTGCCCCCGTCTCTCTGTCTCTGCTGCCCCCGTCTCTCTGTCTCTGTTCCCCCGTCTCTCAGTCTCTGTTCCCCCGTCTCTCAGTCTCTGTTCCCCCGTCTCTCAGTCTCTGTTCCCCCGTCTCTCAGTCTCTGCTACCCCCCGTCTCTCAGTCTCTGTTCCCCCGTCTCTCAGTCTCTGTTCCCCCGTCTCTCAGTCTCTGTTCCCCCGTCTCTCAGTCTCTGTTCCCCCGTCTCTCAGTCTCTGTTCCCCCGTCTCTCAGTCTCTGTTCCCCCGTCTCTCAGTCTCTGTTCCCCCGTCTCTCAGTCTCTGTTCCCCCGTCTCTCAGTCTCTGTTCCCCCGTCTCTCAGTCTCTGTTCCCCCGTCTCTCAGTCTCTGTTCCCCCGTCTCTCAGTTTCTGTTCCCCCGTCTCTCAGTCTCTGTTCCCCCGTCTCTCAGTCTCTGTTCCCCCGTCTCTCAGTCTCTGTTCCCCCGTCTCTCAGTCTCTGTTCCCCCCCGTCTCTCAGTCTCTGTTCCCCCCCGTCTCTCAGTCTCTGTTCCCCCCGTCTCTCAGTCTCTGTTCCCCCCCGTCTCTCAGTCTCTGTTCCCCCCCGTCTCTCAGTCTCTGTTCCCCCCCCCCGTCTCTCAGTCTCTGTTCCCCCCCGTCTCTCAGTCTCTGTCCCCCCCCGTCTCTCAGTCTCTGTCTCCCCCCTCGTCTCTCAGTCTCTGTTCCCCCACCCGTCTCTCAGTCTCTGTTTTTCCCCCATCTCTCAGTCTCAGTTCCCCCCCGTCTCTCAGTCTCATTTCACCCCCGTCTCTCAGTCTCATTTCACCCCCGTCTCTCAGTCTCTGTTCCCCCCCCGTCTCTCAGTCTCAGTTCCCCCCCGTCTCTCAGTCCCTGTTCCCCCCCGTCTCTCAGTCCCTGTTCCCCCCCGTCTCTCAGTCCCTGTTCCCCCCCGTCTCTCAGTCTCTGTTCCCCCCCGTCTCTCAGTCTCTGTTCCCCCCCGTCTCTCAGTCTCTGTTCCCCCCCGTCTCTCAGTCTCTGTTCCCTCCAGTCTCTCAGTGTCTGTTCTCCCCAGTCTCTCAGTCTCTGTTTTTCCCCCGTCTCTCAGTCTCTGTTCCCCCCCGTCTCTCTGTCTCTGCTGCCCCCGTCTCTCTGTCTCGGCTGCCCCCGTCTCTCTGTCTCTGTTCCCCCGTCTCTCAGTCTCTGTTCCCCCGTCTCTCAGTCTCTGTTCCCCCGTCTCTCAGTCTCTGTTCCCCCGTCTCTCAGTCTCTGCTACCCCCCGTCTCTCAGTCTCTGTTCCCCCGTCTCTCAGTCTCTGTTCCCCCGTCTCTCAGTCTCTGTTCCCCCGTCTCTCAGTCTCTGTTCCCCCGTCTCTCAGTCTCTGTTCCCCCGTCTCTCAGTCTCTGTTCCCCCGTCTCTCAGTCTCTGTTCCCCCGTCTCTCAGTCTCTGTTCCCCCGTCTCTCAGTCTCTGTTCCCCCGTCTCTCAGTCTCTGTTCCCCCGTCTCTCAGTCTCTGTTCCCCCGTCTCTCAGTCTCTGTTCCCCCGTCTCTCAGTCTCTGTTCCCCCGTCTCTCAGTTTCTGTTCCCCCGTCTCTCAGTTTCTGTTCCCCCGTCTCTCAGTCTCTGTTCCCCCGTCTCTCAGTCTCTGTTCCCCCGTCTCTCTGTTTCTGTTACCCCGTCTCTCAGTCTCTGCCCCCCCGTCTCTCAGTCTCTGTCCCCCCCCGTCTCTCTGTTTCTGTTACCCCGTCTCTCAGTCTCTTCCCCCCCGTCTCTCAGTCTCTGTTCCCCCCCGTCTCTCAGTCTCTGTTCCCCCCGTCTCTCAGTCTCTGTTCCCCCCCGTCTCTCAGTCTCTGTTCCCCCCCGTCTCTCAGTCTCTGTTCCCCCCAGTCTCTCAGTCTCTGTTCTCCCCAGTCTCTCAGTCTCTGTACCCCCCGTCTCTCAGTCTCTGTTCCCCCCCCGTCTCTCTGTCTCTGCTCCCCCCGTCTCTCTGTCTCTGCTCCCCCCGTCTCTCTGTCTCTGTTCCCCCCCGTCTCTCAGTCTCTGTCCCCCGTCTCTCAGTCTCTGTCCCCCGTCTCTCAGTCTCTGTTCCCCCGTCTCTCAGTCTCTGTTCCCCCGTCTCTCAGTCTCTGTTCCCCCGTCTCTCAGTCTCTGTTCCCCCGTCTCTCAGTCTCTGTTCCCCCGTCTCTCAGTCTCTGTTCCCCCGTCTCTCAGTCTCTGTTCCCCCCCGTCTCTCAGTCTCTGTCTCCCCCCCCCCCCGTCTCTCAGTCTCTGTTCCCCCGTCTCTCAGTCTCTGTTCCCCCGTCTCTCAGTCTCTGTTCCCCCGTCTCTCGTTCTCTGTCCCCCCCGTCTCTCAGTCTCTGTTCCCCCCCGTCTCTCAGTCTCTGTACCCCCCGTCTCTCTGTCTCTGTACCCCCCGTCTCTCAGTCTCTGTCCCCCCCCCGTCTCTCTGTTTCTGTTACCCCGTCTCTCAGTCTCTGCCCCCCCCGTCTCTCAGTCTCTGTCCCCCCCGTCTCTCTGTTTCTGTTACCCCGTCTCTCAGTCTCTGCCCCCCCGTCTCTCAGTCTCTGTTCCCCCCCGTCTCTCAGTCTCTGTTCCCCCCCGTCTCTCAGTCTCTGTTCCCCCCGTCTCTCAGTCTCTGTTCCCCCCCGTCTCTCAGTCTCTGTTCCCCCCCGTCTCTCAGTCTCTGTTCCCCCCAGTCTCTCAGTCTCTGTTCTCCCCAGTCTCTCAGTCTCTGTACCCCCCGTCTCTCAGTCTCTGTTCCCCCCCCGTCTCTCTGTCTCTGCTCCCCCCGTCTCTCTGTCTCTGCTCCCCCCGTCTCTCTGTCTCTGTTCCCCCCCGTCTCTCAGTCTCTGTCCCCCGTCTCTCAGTCTCTGCTCCCCCCCGTCTCTCAGTCTCTGCTCCCCCCCGTCTCTCAGTCTCTGTTCCCCCGTCTCTCAGTCTCTGTTCCCCCGTCTCTCAGTCTCTGTTCCCCCGTCTCTCAGTCTCTGTTCCCCCGTCTCTCAGTCTCTGTTCCTTCCCCCGTCTCTCAGTCTCTGTTCCTTCCCCCGTCTCTCAGTCTCTGTTCCCCCGTCTCTCAGTCTCTGTTCCCCCGTCTCTCAGTCTCTGTTCCCCCGTCTCTCAGTCTCTGTTCCCCCGTCTCTCAGTCTCTGTTCCCCCGTCTCTCAGTCTCTGTTCCCCCGTCTCTCAGTCTCTGTTCCTTCCCCCGTCTCTCAGTCTCTGTTCCTTCCCCCGTCTCTCAGTCTCTGTTCCCCCGTCTCTCAGTCTCTGTTACCCCGTCTCTCAGTCTCTGTTCCCCCCCGTCTCTCAGTCTCTGTTCCCCCCCGTCTCTCAGTCTCTGTTCCCCCCGTCTCTCAGTCTCTGTTCCCCCCCGTCTCTCAGTCTCTGTTCCCCCCCGTCTCTCAGTCTCTGTTCCCCCCAGTCTCTCAGTCTCTGTTCTCCCCAGTCTCTCAGTCTCTGTACCCCCCGTCTCTCAGTCTCTGTTCCCCCCCCGTCTCTCTGTCTCTGCTCCCCCCGTCTCTCTGTCTCTGCTCCCCCCGTCTCTCTGTCTCTGTTCCCCCCCGTCTCTCAGTCTCTGTCCCCCGTCTCTCAGTCTCTGCTCCCCCCCGTCTCTCAGTCTCTGCTCCCCCCCGTCTCTCAGTCTCTGTTCCCCCGTCTCTCAGTCTCTGTTCCCCCGTCTCTCAGTCTCTGTTCCCCCGTCTCTCAGTCTCTGTTCCCCCGTCTCTCAGTCTCTGTTCCTTCCCCCGTCTCTCAGTCTCTGTTCCCCCGTCTCTCAGTCTCTGTTCCCCCGTCTCTCAGTCTCTGTTCCCCCGTCTCTCAGTCTCTGTTCCCCCGTCTCTCAGTCTCTGTTCCCCCGTCTCTCAGTCTCTGTTCCCCCGTCTCTCAGTCTCTGTTCCTTCCCCCGTCTCTCAGTCTCTGTTCCTTCCCCCGTCTCTCAGTCTCTGTTCCCCCGTCTCTCAGTCTCTGTTCCCCCGTCTCTCAGTCTGTTCCCCCGTCTCTCAGTCTCTGTTCCCCCGTCTCTCAGTCTCTGTTCCCCCGTCTCTCAGTCTCTGTTCCCCCGTCTCTCAGTCTCTGTTCCCCCGTCTCTCAGTCTCTGTTCCCCCGTCTCTCAGTCTCTGTTCCCCCCCGTCTCTCAGTCTCTGTCTTCCCCCCCCCCCCGTCTCTCAGTCTCTGTTCCCCCGTCTCTCAGTCTCTGTTCCCCCGTCTCTCAGTCTCTGTTCCCCCGTCTCTCAGTCTCTGTTCCCCCGTCTCTCAGTCTCTGTTCCCCCGTCTCTCAGTCTCTGTTCCCCCGTCTCTCAGTCTCTGTTCCCCCGTCTCTCAGTCTCTGTTCCCCCGTCTCTCAGTCTCTGTTCCCCCCCGTCTCTCAGTCTCTGTCTCCCCCCCCCCGTCTCTCAGTCTCTGTTCCCCCCCGTCTCTCAGTCTCTGTTCCCCCCGTCTCTCAGTCTCTGTTCCCCCCCGTCTCTCAGTCTCTGTACCCCCCGTCTCTCTGTCTCTGTACCCCCCGTCTCTCAGTCTCTGTCCCCCCCCCGTCTCTCTGTTTCTGTTACCCCGTCTCTCAGTCTCTGCCCCCCCGTCTCTCAGTCTCTGTCCCCCCCCGTCTCTCTGTTTCTGTTACCCCGTCTCTCAGTCTCTGCCCCCCCGTCTCTCAGTCTCTGTCCCCCCCCGTCTCTCTGTTTCTGTTACCCCGTCTCTCAGTCTCTGCCCCCCCGTCTCTCAGTCTCTGTTCCCCCCCGTCTCTCAGTCTCTGTTCCCCCCCGTCTCTCAGTCTCTGTTCCCCCCGTCTCTCAGTCTCTGTTCCCCCCCGTCTCTCAGTCTCTGTTCCCCCCCGTCTCTCAGTCTCTGTCCCCCCCCCCCGTCTCTCAGTCTCTGTTCCCCCCCGTCTCTCAGTCTCTGTCCCCCCCCGTCTCTCAGTCTCAGTTCCCCCCCGTCTCTCAGTCCCTGTTCCCCCCCGTCTCTCAGTCCCTGTTCCCCCCCGTCTCTCAGTCTCTGTTCCCCCCCGTCTCTCAGTCCCTGTTCCCCCCCGTCTCTCAGTCTCTGTTCCCCCCCGTCTCTCAGTCTCTGTTCCCCCCAGTCTCTCAGTGTCTGTTCTCCCCAGTCTCTCAGTCTCTGTTTTTCCCCCGTCTCTCAGTCTCTGTTCCCCCCCGTCTCTCTGTCTCTGCTGCCCCCGTCTCTCTGTCTCTGCTGCCCCCGTCTCTCTGTCTCTGTTCCCCCGTCTCTCAGTCTCTGTTCCCCCGTCTCTCAGTCTCTGTTCCCCCGTCTCTCAGTCTCTGTTCCCCCGTCTCTCAGTCTCTGTCTCCCCCCCCCTCCGTCTCTCAGTCTCTGTTCCCCCCGTCTCTCAGTCTCTGTTCCCCCCCGTCTCTCAGTCTCTGTCCCCCCCCCCCGTCTCTCAGTCTCTGTCTCCCCCCCCCCCGTCTCTCAGTCTCTGTTCCCCCCATCTCTCAGTCTCTGTCTCCCCCCCCGTCTCTCAGTCTCTGTTCCCCCCCCCCCCCGTCTCTCAGTCTCTGTCCCCCCCCCCGTCTCTCTGTCTCCCCCCCCCCCCGTCTCTCAGTCTCTGTTCCCCCCATCTCTCAGTCTCTGTCTCCCCCCCCGTCTCTCAGTCTCTGTTCCCCCCCCCCCGTCTCTCAGTCTCTGTTCCCCCCCATCTCTCAGTCTCTGTCTCCCCCCCCCCCGTCTCTCAGTCTCTGTTCCCCCTCCGTCTCTCAGTCTCTGTCTCCCCCCCCTCCGTCTCTCAGTCTCTGTTCCCCCCCGTCTCTCAGTCTCTGTTCCCCCCCGTCTCTCAGTCTCTGTCCCCCCCCCCCGTCTCTCAGTCTCTGTCCCCCCCCCCCCGTCTCTCAGTCTCTGTCTCCCCCCCCCCGTCTCTCAGTCTCTGTCTCCCCCCCCCCCGTCTCTCAGTCTCTGTTCCCCCCCCGTCTCTCTCTGTCTCCCCCCCCCCCCCCCGTCTCTCAGTCTCTGTCTCCCCCCCCCGTCTCTCAGTCTCTGTTCCCCCCCCCCCCGTCTCTCAGTCTCCGTTCCCCCCCGTCTCTCTGTCTCCGCTCCCCCCCGTCTCTCTGTCTCTGTACCCCCCGTCTCTCAGTCTCTGTCACCCGTCTCTCAGGCTCTGTTCCCCCGTCTCTCAGTCTCTGTTCCCCCGTCTCTCAGTCTCTGTTCCCCCGTCTCTCAGTCTCTGTTCCCCCGTCTCTCAGTCTCTGTTCCCCCGTCTCTCAGTCTCTGTTCCCCCGTCTCTCAGTCTCTGTTCCCCCCCGTCTCTCAGTCTCTGTCCCCCCCCCGTCTCTCAGTCTCTGTCCCCCCCCCCCGTCTCTCAGTCTCTGTCCCCCCCCCCGCGTCTCTCAGTCTCTGTCCCCCCCATCTCTCAGTCTCTGTCTCCCCACCCCGTCTCTCAGTCTGTGTTCCCCCCCATCTCTCAGTCTCTGTCTCCCCCCCCCCCCCCCGTCTCTCAGTCTCTGTTCCCCCCCCCCCGTCTCTCAGTCTCCGCTCCCCCCCGTCTCTCTGTCTCTGTACCCCCCGTCTCTCAGTCTCTGTCACCCGTCTCTCAGGCTCTGTTCCCCCGTCTCTCAGTCTCTGTTCCCCCGTCTCTCAGTCTCTGTTCCCCCGTCTCTCAGTCTCTGTTCCCCCGTCTCTCAGTCTCTGTTCCCCCGTCTCTCAGTCTCTGTTCCCCCGTCTCTCAGTCTCTGTTCCCCCGTCTCTCAGTCTCTGTTCCCCCCCGTCTCTCAGTCTCTGTCCCCCCCCCGTCTCTCAGTCTCTGTCCCCCCCACCGTCTCTCAGTCTCTGTCCCCCCCCCCGCGTCTCTCAGTCTCTGTCCCCCCCATCTCTCAGTCTCTGTCTCCCCACCCCGTCTCTCAGTCTGTGTTCCCCCCCATCTCTCAGTCTCTGTCTCCCCCCCCCCCCCGTCTCTCAGTCTCTGTTCCCCCCCCGTCGCTCAGTCTCTGTTCCCCCCCGTCTCTCAGTCTCTGTTCCCCCCCGTCTCTCAGTCTCTGTTCCCCCCCGTCTCTCAGTCTCTGTCCCCCCCCCCGTCTCTCAGTCTCTGTCCCCCCCCCCCGTCTCTCAGTCTCTGTCTCCCCCCCCCCCCGTCTCTCAGTCTCTGTTCCCCCCATCTCTCAGTCTCTGTCTCCCCCCCCCCCGTCTCTCAGTCTCTGTTCCCCACCCCCCCGTCTCTCAGTCTCCGTTCCCCCCCGTCTCTCTGTCTCCGCTCCCCCCCGTCTCTCTGTCTCTGTACCCCCCGTCTCTCAGTCTCTGTCACCCGTCTCTCAGGCTCTGTTCCCCCCACCGTCTCTTAGTCTCTGTCCCCCCGTCCCTCAGTCTCTGTTCCCCCGTCTCTCAGTGTCTGTTCCCCGTCTCTCAGTCTCTGTTCCCCCGTCTCTCAGTCTCTGTTCGCCCGTCTCTCAGTCTCTATTCCCCCGTCTCTCAGTCTCTGTTCCCCCGTCTCTCAGTCTCTTTTCTCCGTCCGTCTCTCAGTCTCTTTTCTCCGTCCGTCTCTCAGTCTCTGTTCCCCAGTCTCTCAGTCTCTGTTACCCCGTCTCTCCGTCTCTATTCCCCCGTCTCTCAGTCTCTGTTCCCCCGTCTCTCCGTCTCTTTTCTCCGTCCGTCTCTCAGTCTCTGTTCCCCCGTCTCTCAGTCTCTGTTCCCCCGTCTCTCAGTCTCTGTTCCCCCGTCTCTCAGTCTCTGTTCCCCCGTCTCTCAGTCTCTGTTCCCCCCCGTCTCTCAGTCTCTGTTCCCCCGTCTCTCAGTCTCTGTTCCCCCGTCTCTCAGTCTCTGTTCCCCCGTCTCTCAGTCTCTGTTCCCCCGTCTCTCAGTCTCTTTTCTCCGTCCGTCTCTCAGTCTCTGTTCCCCCGTCTCTCAGTCTCTTTTTTCCGTCCCTCAGTCTCTGTTCCCCCGTCTCTCAGTCTCTGTTCCCCCGTCTCTCAGTCTCTTTTCTCCGTCCGTCTCTCAGTCTCTGTCCCCCCGTCTCTCAGTCTCCCCCCCCCCCCGTCTCTCAGTCTCTGTTCCCCCCCATCTCTCAGTCTCTGTCTCCCCCCCCCCGTCTCTCAGTCTCTGTTCCCCCCCGTCTCTCAGTCTCTGTCTCACCCCTCCCGTCTCTCAGTCTCTGTTCCCCCCCGTCTCTCTGTCTCCCCCCCCCCCCGTCTCTCCGTCTCTGTTCCCCCCCATCTCTCAGTCTCTGTCTCCCCCCCCCGTCTCTCAGTCTCCGTTCCCACCCGTCTCTCTGTCTCCGCTCCCCCGTCTCTCAGTCTCTGTTCCCCCGTCTCTCAGTCTCTGTTCCCCCGTCTCTCAGTCTCTGTTCCCCCGTCTCTCAGTCTCTGTCCCCCCGTCTCTCAGTCTCTGTCCCCCCGTCTCTCAGTCTCTGTCCCCCCGTCTCTCAGTCTCTGTCCCCCCCCCGTCTCTCAGTCTCTGTCCCCCCCCCGTCTCTCAGTCTCTGTTCCCCCGTCTCTCAGTCTCTGTTCCCCCGTCTCTCAGTCTCTGTTCCCCCGTCTCTCAGTCTCTGTTCCCCCGTCTCTCAGTCTCTGTTCCCCCGTCTCTCAGTCTCTGTTCCCCCGTCTCTCAGTCTCTGTTCCCCCGTCTCTCAGTCTCTGTTCCCCCGTCTCTCAGTCTCTGTTCCCCCGTCTCTCAGTCTCTGTTCCCCCGTCTCTCAGTCTCTGTTCCCCCGCTCTCAGTCTCTGTTCCCCCGTCTCTCAGTCTCTGTTCCCCCTCCGTCTCTCAGTCTCTGTCTCCCCCCCCCTCCGTCTCTCAGTCTCTGTTCCCCCCGTCTCTCAGTCTCTGTTCCCCCCCGTCTCTCAGTCTCTGTCCCCCCCCCCGTCTCTCAGTCTCTGTCCCCCCCCCCGTCTCTCAGTCTCTGTCTCCCCCCCCCCGTCTCTCAGTCTCTGTTCCCCCCATCTCTCAGTCTCTGTCTCCCCCCCCGTCTCTCAGTCTCTGTTCCCCCCCCCCCCGTCTCTCAGTCTCTGTCCCCCCCCCCCGTCTCTCTGTCTCCCCCCCCCCCCCGTCTCTCAGTCTCTGTTCCCCCCATCTCTCAGTCTCTGTCTCCCCCCCCGTCTCTCAGTCTCTGTTCCCCCCCCCCCGTCTCTCAGTCTCTGTTCCCCCCCATCTCTCAGTCTCTGTCTCCCCCCCCCCCGTCTCTCAGTCTCTGTTCCCCCTCCGTCTCTCAGTCTCTGTCTCCCCCCCCTCCGTCTCTCAGTCTCTGTTCCCCCCCGTCTCTCAGTCTCTGTTCCCCCCCGTCTCTCAGTCTCTGTCCCCCCCCCCGTCTCTCAGTCTCTGTCCCCCCCCCCCCCGTCTCTCAGTCTCTGTCTCCCCCCCCCCGTCTCTCAGTCTCTGTCTCCCCCCCCCCGTCTCTCAGTCTCTGTTCCCCCCCCGTCTCTCTCTGTCTCCCCCCCCCCCCCCCCGTCTCTCAGTCTCTGTCTCCCCCCCCGTCTCTCAGTCTCTGTTCCCCCCCCCCCCGTCTCTCAGTCTCCGTTCCCCCCCGTCTCTCTGTCTCCGCTCCCCCCCGTCTCTCTGTCTCTGTACCCCCCGTCTCTCAGTCTCTGTCACCCGTCTCTCAGGCTCTGTTCCCCCGTCTCTCAGTCTCTGTTCCCCCGTCTCTCAGTCTCTGTTCCCCCGTCTCTCAGTCTCTGTTCCCCCGTCTCTCAGTCTCTGTTCCCCCGTCTCTCAGTCTCTGTTCCCCCGTCTCTCAGTCTCTGTTCCCCCCCGTCTCTCAGTCTCTGTCCCCCCCCCGTCTCTCAGTCTCTGTCCCCCCCCCCGTCTCTCAGTCTCTGTCCCCCCCCCCGCGTCTCTCAGTCTCTGTCCCCCCCATCTCTCAGTCTCTGTCTCCCCACCCCGTCTCTCAGTCTGTGTTCCCCCCCATCTCTCAGTCTCTGTCTCCCCCCCCCCCCCCGTCTCTCAGTCTCTGTTCCCCCCCCCCCGTCTCTCAGTCTCCGCTCCCCCCCGTCTCTCTGTCTCTGTACCCCCCGTCTCTCAGTCTCTGTCACCCGTCTCTCAGGCTCTGTTCCCCCGTCTCTCAGTCTCTGTTCCCCCGTCTCTCAGTCTCTGTTCCCCCGTCTCTCAGTCTCTGTTCCCCCGTCTCTCAGTCTCTGTTCCCCCGTCTCTCAGTCTCTGTTCCCCCGTCTCTCAGTCTCTGTTCCCCCGTCTCTCAGTCTCTGTTCCCCCGTCTCTCAGTCTCTGTTCCCCCCCGTCTCTCAGTCTCTGTCCCCCCCCCGTCTCTCAGTCTCTGTCCCCCCCACCGTCTCTCAGTCTCTGTCCCCCCCCCCGCGTCTCTCAGTCTCTGTCCCCCCCATCTCTCAGTCTCTGTCTCCCCACCCCGTCTCTCAGTCTGTGTTCCCCCCCATCTCTCAGTCTCTGTCTCCCCCCCCCCCCCGTCTCTCAGTCTCTGTTCCCCCCCCGTCGCTCAGTCTCTGTTCCCCCCCGTCTCTCAGTCTCTGTTCCCCCCCGTCTCTCAGTCTCTGTTCCCCCCCGTCTCTCAGTCTCTGTCCCCCCCCCCGTCTCTCAGTCTCTGTCCCCCCCCCCCGTCTCTCAGTCTCTGTCTCCCCCCCCCCCCGTCTCTCAGTCTCTGTTCCCCCCATCTCTCAGTCTCTGTCTCCCCCCCCCCGTCTCTCAGTCTCTGTTCCCCACCCCCCCGTCTCTCAGTCTCCGTTCCCCCCCGTCTCTCTGTCTCCGCTCCCCCCCGTCTCTCTGTCTCTGTACCCCCCGTCTCTCAGTCTCTGTCACCCGTCTCTCAGGCTCTGTTCCCCCCACCGTCTCTTAGTCTCTGTCCCCCCGTCCCTCAGTCTCTGTTCCCCCGTCTCTCAGTGTCTGTTCCCCGTCTCTCAGTCTCTGTTCCCCCGTCTCTCAGTCTCTGTTCGCCCGTCTCTCAGTCTCTATTCCCCCGTCTCTCAGTCTCTGTTCCCCCGTCTCTCAGTCTCTTTTCTCCGTCCGTCTCTCAGTCTCTTTTCTCCGTCCGTCTCTCAGTCTCTGTTCCCCAGTCTCTCAGTCTCTGTTACCCCGTCTCTCCGTCTCTATTCCCCCGTCTCTCAGTCTCTGTTCCCCCGTCTCTCCGTCTCTTTTCTCCGTCCGTCTCTCAGTCTCTGTTCCCCCGTCTCTCAGTCTCTGTTCCCCCGTCTCTCAGTCTCTGTTCCCCCGTCTCTCAGTCTCTGTTCCCCCGTCTCTCAGTCTCTGTTCCCCCGTCTCTCAGTCTCTGTTCCCCCGTCTCTCAGTCTCTGTTCCCCCGTCTCTCAGTCTCTGTTCCCCCGTCTCTCAGTCTCTGTTCCCCCGTCTCTCAGTCTCTTTTCTCCGTCCGTCTCTCAGTCTCTGTTCCCCCGTCTCTCAGTCTCTTTTTTCCGTCCCTCAGTCTCTGTTCCCCCCGTCTCTCAGTCTCTGTTCCCCCGTCTCTCAGTCTCTTTTCTCCGTCCGTCTCTCAGTCTCTGTCCCCCCGTCTCTCAGTCTCCCCCCCCCCCCCGTCTCTCAGTCTCTGTTCCCCCCCATCTCTCAGTCTCTGTCTCCCCCCCCCGTCTCTCAGTCTCTGTTCCCCCCCGTCTCTCAGTCTCTGTCTCACCCCTCCCGTCTCTCAGTCTCTGTTCCCCCCCGTCTCTCTGTCTCCCCCCCCCCCCCGTCTCTCCGTCTCTGTTCCCCCCCATCTCTCAGTCTCTGTCTCCCCCCCCCGTCTCTCAGTCTCCGTTCCCACCCGTCTCTCTGTCTCCGCTCCCCCGTCTCTCAGTCTCTGTTCCCCCGTCTCTCAGTCTCTGTTCCCCCGTCTCTCAGTCTCTGTTCCCCCGTCTCTCAGTCTCTGTTCCCCCGTCTCTCAGTCTCTGTTCCCCCGTCTCTCAGTCTCTGTTCCCCCGTCTCTCAGTCTCTGTTCCCCCCCGTCTCTCAGTCTCTGTTCCCCCGTCTCTCAGTCTCTGTTCCCCCGTCTCTCAGTCTCTGTTCCCCCGTCTCTCAGTCTCTGTTCCCCCGTCTCTCAGTCTCTGTTCCCCCGTCTCTCAGTCTCTGTTCCCCCGTCTCTCAGTCTCTGTTCCCCCGTCTCTCAGTCTCTGTTCCCCCGTCTCTCAGTCTCTGTTCCCCCGTCTCTCAGTCTCTGTTCCCCCGTCTCTCAGTCTCTGTTCCCCCGTCTCTCAGTCTCTGTTCCCCCGTCTCTCAGTCTCTGTTCCCCCGTCTCTCAGTCTCTGTTCCCCCGTCTCTCAGTCTCTGTTCCCCCGTCTCTCAGTCTCTGTTCCCCCGTCTCTCAGTCTCTGTTCCCCCGTCTCTCAGTCTCTGTTCCCCCGTCTCTCAGTCTCTGTTCCCCCGTCTCTCAGTCTCTGTTCCCCCGTCTCTCAGTCTCTGTTCCCCCGTCTCTCAGTCTCTGTTCCCCCTCCGTCTCTCAGTCTCTGTCTCCCCCCCTCCGTCTCTCAGTCTCTGTTCCCCCCCGTCTCTCAGTCTCTGTTCCCCCCCGTCTCTCAGTCTCTGTCCCCCCCCCCCCCGTCTGTCAGTCTCTGTCCCCCCCCCCGTCTCTCAGTCTCTGTCCCCCCCCCCCGTCTCTCAGTCTCTGTCTCCCCCCCCCCCCCCCGTCTCTCAGTCTCTGTTCCCCCGTCTCTCAGTCTCTGTTCCCCCTCCGTCTCTCAGTCTCTGTCTCCCCCCCTCCGTCTCTCAGTCTCTGTTCCCCCCCGTCTCTCAGTCTCTGTTCCCCCCCGTCTCTCAGTCTCTGGCCCCCCCCCCCCCCGTCTGTCAGTCTCTGTCCCCCCCCCCGTCTCTCAGTCTCTGTCCCCCCCCCCCGTCTCTCAGTCTCTGTCTCCCCCCCCCCCCGTCTCTCTGTCTCCCCCCCCCCCCCCGTCTCTCAGTCTCTGTTCCCCCCCATCTCTCAGTCTCTGTCTCCCCCCCCCCGTCTCTCAGTCTCTGTTCCCCCCCCCCCCCGTCTCTCAGTCTCCGTTCCCCCCCGTCTCTCTGTCTCTGTACCCCCCGTCTCTCAGTCTCTGTCACCCGTCTCTCAGGCTCTGTTCCCCCCCCCGTCTCTTAGTCTCTGTCCCCCCGTCTCTCAGTCTCTGTCCCCCCGTCTCTCAATGTCTGTTCCCCGTCTCTCAGTCTCTGTTCCCCCGTCTCTCAGTCTCTGTTCGCCCGTCTCTCAGTCTCTCTTCCCCCGTCTCTCAGTCTCTGTTCCCCCGTCTCTCAGTCTCTTTTCTCCGTCCGTCTCTCAGTCTCTTTTCTCCGTCCGTCTCTCAGTCTCTGTTCCCCAGTCTCTCAGTCTCTGTTCCCCCGTCTCTCAGTCTCTGTTCCCCAGTCTCTCAGTCTCTGTTCCCCCGTCTCTCAGTCTCTGTTCCCCCGTCTCTCCGTCTCTTTTCTCCGTCCGTCTCTCAGTCTCTGTTCCCCCGTCTCTCAGTCTCTGTTCCCCCGTCTCTCAGTCTCTGTTCCCCCGTCTCTCAGTCTCTGTTCCCCCGTCTCTCAGTCTCTATTCCCCCGTCTCTCAGTCTCTGTTCCCCCGTCTCTCAGTCTCTGTTCCCCCGTCTCTCAGTCTCTGTTCCCCCGTCTCTCAGTCTCTGTTCCCCCGTCTCTCAGTCTCTGTTCCCCCGTCTCTCAGTCTCTTTTCTCCGTCCGTCTCTCAGTCTCTGTTCCCCCGTCTCTCAGTCTCTTCTTTCCGTCCGTCTCTCAGTCTCTGTTCCCCCGTCTCTCAGTCTCTGTTCCCCGTCTCTCAGTCTCTGTTCCCCCGTCTCTCAGTCTCTGTTCCCCCGTCTCTCAGTCTCTGTTCCCCCGTCTCTCAGTCTCTGTTCCCCCGTCTCTCAGTCTCTGCCCCCCCGTCTCTCAGTCTCTGTCTCCCCCCCCCTGTCTCTCAGTCTCTGTTCCCCCCCCGTCTCTCAGTCTCTGTTCCCCCCCCGTCTCTCAGTCTCTGTTCCCCACCGTCTCTCAGTCTCTGTTCCCCCCGTCTCTCAGTCTCTGTTCCCCCCGTTTCTCAGTCTCTGTTCCCCCCGTCTCTCAGTCTCTGTTCCCCCCCCCGTCTCTTAGTCTCTGTCCCCCCGTCTCTCAGTCTCTGTCCCCCCGTCTCTCAATGTCTGTTCCCCGTCTCTCAGTCTCTGTTCCCCCGTCTCTCAGTCTCTGTTCGCCCGTCTCTCAGTCTCTCTTCCCCCGTCTCTCAGTCTCTGTTCCCCCGTCTCTCAGTCTCTTTTCTCCGTCCGTCTCTCAGTCTCTTTTCTCCGTCCGTCTCTCAGTCTCTGTTCCCCAGTCTCTCAGTCTCTGTTCCCCCGTCTCTCAGTCTCTGTTCCCCAGTCTCTCAGTCTCTGTTCCCCCGTCTCTCAGTCTCTGTTCCCCCGTCTCTCCGTCTCTTTTCTCCGTCCGTCTCTCAGTCTCTGTTCCCCCGTCTCTCAGTCTCTGTTCCCCCGTCTCTCAGTCTCTGTTCCCCCGTCTCTCAGTCTCTGTTCCCCCGTCTCTCAGTCTCTATTCCCCCGTCTCTCAGTCTCTGTTCCCCCGTCTCTCAGTCTCTGTTCCCCCGTCTCTCAGTCTCTGTTCCCCCGTCTCTCAGTCTCTGTTCCCCCGTCTCTCAGTCTCTGTTCCCCCGTCTCTCAGTCTCTTTTCTCCGTCCGTCTCTCAGTCTCTGTTCCCCCGTCTCTCAGTCTCTTCTTTCCGTCCGTCTCTCAGTCTCTGTTCCCCCGTCTCTCAGTCTCTGTTCCCCGTCTCTCAGTCTCTGTTCCCCCGTCTCTCAGTCTCTGTTCCCCCGTCTCTCAGTCTCTGTTCCCCCGTCTCTCAGTCTCTGTTCCCCCGTCTCTCAGTCTCTGTTCCCCCGTCTCTCAGTCTCTGTTCCCCCGTCTCTCAGTCTCTGTTCCCCCGTCTCTCAGTCTCTGTTCCCCCGTCTCTCAGTCTCTGTTCCCCCGTCTCTCAGTCTCTGTTCCCCGGTCTCTCAGTCTCTGTTCCCCCGTCTCTCAGTCTCTGTTCCCCCGTCTCTCAGTCTCTGTTCCCCCGTCTCTCAGTCTCTGTTCCCCCGTCACTCAGTCTCTGTTCCCCCGTCTCTCAGTTTCTGTTCCCCCGTCTCTCAGTCTCTGTCCCCCCGTCTCTCAGTCTCTGTCCCCCCGTCTCTCTGTCTCTGTCCCCCCGTCTCTCAGTCTCTGGTCCCCCGTCTCCCATTCTCTGTTCCCCCCCCGTCTCTCAGTCTCTGTCCCCCCGTCTCTCAGTCTCTGTCCCCCCGTCTCTCAGTCTCTGTCCCCCCCCCGTCTCTCAGTCTCTGTTCCCCCGTCTCTCAGTCTCTGTTCCCCCGTCTCTCAGTCTCTGTTCCCCCCGTCTCTCAGTCTCTGTCCCCCCCCGTCTCTCAGTCTTTGTCCCCCCGTCTCTCAGTCTCTGTCCCCCCGTCTCTCAGTCTCTGTTCCCCCCCCCGTCTCTCAGTCTCTGTTCCCCCGTCTCTCAGTCTCTGTCTCCCCCCCCCCCCCCCCCGTCTCTCAGTCTCTGCCCCACCCCCCCCCCCCCCGTGTCTCAGTCTCTGTCCCCCCCGTCTCTCACTCTCTTCCCCCCCCGTCTCTCACTCTCTTCCCCCCCCGTCTCTCACTCTCTTCCCCCCCCGTCTCTCAGTCTCTGTGCCCCCGTCTCTCAGTCTCTGTTCCCCCGTCTCCCAGTCTCTGTTTCCCCCCCCCGTCTCTCAGTCTCTGTTTCCCCGTCTCTCAGTCTCTGTTCCCCCGTCTCTCAGTCTCTGTTCCCCGGTCTCTCAGTCTCTGTTCCCCCGTCTCTCAGTCTCTGTTCCCCCGTCTCTCAGTCTCTGTTCCCCCGTCACTCAGTCTCTGTTCCCCCGTCTCTCAGTTTCTGTTCCCCCGTCTCTCAGTCTCTGTCCCCCCGTCTCTCAGTCTCTGTCCCCCCGTCTCTCAGTCTCTGTCCCCCCGTCTCTCAGTCTCTGGTCCCCCGTCTCCCAGTCTCTGTTCCCCCGTCTCTCAGTCTCTGTCCCCCCCCCCCGTCTCTCAGTCTCTGTCCCCCCGTCTCTCAGTCTCTATCCCCCCGTCTCTCAGTCTCTGTCCCCCCGTCTCTCTGTCTCTGTCCCCCCGCCGTCTCTCAGTCTCTGTTCCCCCGTCTCTCAGTCTCTGTTCCCCCGTCTCTCAGTCTCTGTTCCCCCGTCTCTCAGTCTCTGTTCCCCCGTCTCTCAGTCTCTGTTCCCCCGTCTCTCAGTTTCTGTCCCCCCGTCTCTCAGTCTCTGTCCCCCCCGTCTCTCAGTCTCTGTCCCCCCCCGTCTCTCAGTCTTTGTCCCCCCGTCTCTCAGTCTCTGTCCCCCCGTCTCTCAGTCTCTGTCTCCCCCCCCCCCCCGTCTCTCAGTCTCTGCCCCACCCCCCCCCCCCGTGTCTCAGTCTCTGTCCCCCCCGTCTCTCACTCTCTTCCCCCCCCGTCTCTCACTCTCTTCCCCCCCCGTCTCTCAGTCTCTGTCCCCCCGTCTCTCAGTCTCTGTTCCCCCGTCTCCCAGTCTCTGTTTCCCCCCCCCGGTCTCTCAGTCTCTGTTCCCCCGTCTCTCAGTCTCTGTCTCCCCCGTCTCTCAGTCTCTGTCTCCCCCGTCTCTCAGTCTCTGTTCCGCCCCGTCTCTCAGTCTCTGTCCCCCGTCTCTCAGTCTCTGTGTCCCCCCGTCTCTCAGTCTCTGTCCCCCCGTCTCTCAGTCTCTGTTCCCCCCGTCTCTCAGTCTCTGTTCCCCCCGTCTCTCAGTCTCTGTTCCCCCGTCTCTCAGTCTCTGTACCCCGTCTCTCAGTTTCTGTTCCCCCGTCTCTCAGTCTCTGTTCCCCCCGTCTCTCAGTCTCTGTTCCCCCGTCTCCCAGTCTCTGTCCCCCCGTCTCTCTGTCCCTGTTCCCCCCCCGTCTCTCTGTCTCTGTTCCCCCCCCGTCTCTCTGTCTCTGTTCCCCCCCCCGTCTCTCATTCTCTGTCTCCCCCAGTCTCTCAGTCTCTGTTCCCACCCCCCGTCTCTCAGTCTCTGTCCCCCCCCCGTCTCTCAGTCTCTGTTCCCCCCGTCTCTCAGTCTCTGTTCCCCCGTCTCTCAGTCTCTGTTCCCCCCGTCTCTCAGTCTCTGTTCCCCCGTCTCTCAGTCTCTGTCCCCCCCGTCTCTCAGTCTCTGTTCCCCCCCCGTCTCTCAGTCTCTGTCCCCCCGTCTCTCAGTCTCTGTCTCCCCCCCCCCGTCTCTCAGTCTCTGTTCCCCCATCTCTCAGTCTCTGTCCCCCCGTCTCTCAGTCTCTGTTTCCCCCCCCCGGTCTCTCAGTCTCTGTTCCCCCGTCTCTCAGTCTCTGTCTCCCCCGTCTCTCAGTCTCTGTCTCCCCCGTCTCTCAGTCTCTGTTCCGCCCCGTCTCTCAGTCTCTGTCCCCCGTCTCTCAGTCTCTGTCCCCCCGTCTCTCAGTCTCTGTTCCCCCCGTCTCTCAGTCTCTGTTCCCCCCGTCTCTCAGTCTCTGTTCCCCCGTCTCTCAGTCTCTGTACCCCGTCTCTCAGTTTCTGTTCCCCCGTCTCTCAGTCTCTGTTCCCCCCGTCTCTCAGTCTCTGTTCCCCCGTCTCCCAGTCTCTGTCCCCCCGTCTCTCTGTCCCTGTTCCCCCCCCGTCTCTCTGTCTCTGTTCCCCCCCCGTCTCTCTGTCTCTGTTCCCCCCCCCCGTCTCTCATTCTCTGTCTCCCCCAGTCTCTCAGTCTCTGTTCCCACCCCCCGTCTCTCAGTCTCTGTCCCCCCCCCGTCTCTCAGTCTCTGTTCCCCCCGTCTCTCAGTCTCTGTTCCCCCGTCTCTCAGTCTCTGTTCCCCCCGTCTCTCAGTCTCTGTTCCCCCGTCTCTCAGTCTCTGTCCCCCCCGTCTCTCAGTCTCTGTTCCCCCCCCGTCGCCCAGTCTCTGTCCCCCCGTCTCTCAGTCTCTGTCCCCCCCCGTCTCTCAGTCTCTGTTCCCCCCCGTCTCTCAGTCTCTGTTCCCCCCCGTCTCTCAGTCTCTGTCCCCCCGTCTCTCAGTCTCTGTTCCCCCCCGTCTCTCAGTCTCTGTCCCCCCCCCGTCTCTCAGTCTCTGTCCCCCCCCCCCCCGTCTCTCAGTCTCTGTTTCCCCCCGTCTCTCAGTCTCTGTTCCCCCATCTCTCAGTCTCTGTTCCCCCCCGTCTCTCAGTCTCTGTTCCCCCCCCGTCTCTCAGTCTCTGTTCCCCCCCGTCTCTCAGTCTCTGTCCCCCCCTGTCTCTTAGTCTCTGTCCCCCCGTCTCTCAGTCTCTGTCCCCCCGTCTCTCAGTCTCTGTCCCCCCGTCTCTCAGTCTCTGTCCCCCCCCGTCTCTCAGTCTCTGTCCCCCCCCGTCTCTCAGTCTCTGTTCCCCCCCCCCGTCTCTCAGTCTCTGTCCCCCCGTCTCTCAGTCTCTGTCCCCCCGTCTCTCAGTCTCTGTTCCCCCCCGTCTCTCAGTCTCTGTTCCCCCCCGTCTCTCAGTCTCTGTCCCCCCGTCTCTCAGTCTCTGTCCCCCCGTCTCTCAGTCTCTGTCCCCCCCCCCGTCTCTCAGTCTCTGTCCCCCCCCCCGTCTCTCAGTCTCTGTTCCCCCATCTCTCAGTCTCTGTCCCCCCTGTCTCTCAGTGTCTGTCCCCCCCCGTCTCTCAGTCTCTGTTCCCCCGTCTCTCAGTCTCTGTCCCCTCCCCGTCTCTCAGTCTCTGTCCCCCCCCCCGTCTCTCAGTCTCTGTCCCCCCCCCCCCCGTCTCTCAGTCTCTGTTCCCCCCCGTCTCTCAGTCTCTGTCCCCCCCCCCCGTCTCTCAGTCTCTGTCCCCCCCCCCGTCTCTCAGTCTCTGTTCCCCCATCTCTCAGTCTCTGTCCCCCCCGTCTCTCAGTCTCTGTCCCCCCCGTCTCTCAGTCTCGGTTCCCCCCCGTCTCTCAGTCTCTGTCTCCCCCCCCCCCCTTCTCTCAGTCTCTGTTCCCCCCCGTCTCTCAGTCTCTGTTCCCCCCCGTCTCTCAGTCTCTGTTCCCCCCCGTCTCTCAGTCTCTGTTCCCCTCCGTCTCTCAGTCTCTGTTCCCCCCCGTCTCTCAGTCTCTGTTCCCCCCCGTCTCTCAGTCTCTGTTCCGCCCCGTCTCTCAGTCTCTGTTCCCCCGTCTCTCAGTCTCTGTTCCCCCCCGTCTCTCAGTCTCTGTTCCCCCCCGTCTCTCAGTCTCTGTCCCCCCGTCTCTCAGTCTCTGTCCCCCCGTCTCTCAGTCTCTGTTCCCCCCCCGTCTCTCAGTCTCTGTCCCCCCCCCCGTCTCTCAGTCTCTGTTCCCCCCCGTCTCTCAGTGTCTGTCCCCCCCCGTCTCTCAGTCTCTGTCCCCCCGTCTCTCAGTCTCTGTCCCCCCCCGTCTCTTAGTCTCTGTTGCCCCGTCTCTTAGTCTCTGTTCCCCCGTCTCTCAGTCTCTGTTCCCCCGTCTCTCAGTCTCTGTTCCCCCCCGTCTCTCAGTCTCGGTCCCCCCGTCTCTCAGTCTCTGTCCCCCCCGTCTCTTAGTCTCTGTACCCCCTGTCTCTCAGTCTCTGTCCCCCCGTCTCTCAGTCTCTGTCCCCCCCCGTCTCTCAGTCTCTGTCCCCCCCGTCTCTCCATCTCTGTACCCCCTGTCTCTCAGTCTCTGTCCCCCCGTCTCTCAGTCTCTGTCCCCCCCCGTCTCTCAGTCTCTGTCCCCCCGTCTCTCAGTCTCTGTCCCCCCATCTCTCAGTCTCTGTTCCCCCGTCTCTCAGTTTCTGTCCCCCCGTCTCTCAGTCTCTGTCCCCCCCGTCTCTCAGTCTCTGTCCCCCCCCCGTCTCTCAGTCTTTGTCCCCTCGTCTCTCAGTCTCTGTCCCCCCCCCCGTCTCTCAGTCTCTGTCCCCCCCCGTCTCTCAGTCTCTGTTCCCCCGTCTCTCAGTCTCTGGTCCCCCGTCCCTCAGTCTCTGTCCCCCCCCCGTCTCTCAGTCTCTGTTCCCCCGTCTCTCAGTCTCTGTTCCCCCGTCTCTCAGTCTCTGTCCCCCCGTCTCTCAGTCTCTGTCCCCCCGTCTCTCAGTCTCTGTCCCCCCCCCGTCTCTCAGTCTCTGTTCCCCCGTCTCTCAGTCTCTGTTCCCCCGTCTCTCAGTCTCTGTCCCCCCGTCTCTCAGTCTCTGTCCCCCCGTCTCTCAGTCTCTGTCCCCCCCCGTCTCTCAGTCTCTGTTCCCCCCCGTCTCTCAGTCTCTGTTCCCCCGTCTCCCAGTCTCTGTTTCCCCCCCCCGTCTCTCAGTCTCTGTTCCCCCGTCTCTCAGTCTCTGTTCCCCCGTCTCTCAGTCTCTGTTCCCCGGTCTCTCAGTCTCTGTTCCCCCGTCTCTCAGTCTCTGTTCCCCCGTCTCTCAGTCTCTGTTCCCCCGTCTCTCAGTCTCTGTTCCCCCGTCACTCAGTCTCTGTTCCCCCGTCTCTCAGTTTCTGTTCCCCCGTCTCTCAGTCTCTGTCCCCCCGTCTCTCAGTCTCTGTCCCCCCGTCTCTCAGTCTCTGTCCCCCCGTCTCTCAGTCTCTGTCCCCCCGTCTCTCAGTCTCTGTCCCCCCCCCCGTCTCTCAGTCTCTGTTCCCCCGTCTCTCAGTCTCTGTTCCCCCGTCTCTCAGTCTCTGTTCCCCCGTCTCTCAGTCTCTGTTCCCCCGTCTCTTAGTCTGTCCCCCCGTCTCTCAGTCTCTGTCCCCCCGTCTCTCAGTCTCTGTTCCCCCCCGTCTCTCAGTCTCTGTCCCTCCGTCTCTCAGTCTCTGTCCCCCTGTCTCTCAGTCTCTGTCCCCCCACGTCTCTCAGTCTCTGTTCCCCCGTCTCCCAGTCTCTGTTTCCCCCCCCCGTCTCTCAGTCTCTGTTCCCCCGTCTCTCAGTCTCTGTTCCCCCCCCGTCTCTCAGTCTCTGTTCCCCCGTCTCCCAGTCTCTGTTTCCCCCCCCCCGTCTCTCAGTCTCTGTTCCCCCGTCTCTTAGTCTCTGTCCCCCCGTCTCTCAGTCTCTGTCCCCCCGTCTCTCAGTCTCTGTTCCCCCCCGTCTCTCAGTCTCTGTCCCTCCGTCTCTCAGTCTCTGTCCCCCTGTCTCTCAGTCTCTGTCCCCCCCCGTCTCTCAGTCTCTGTTCCCCCCCCGTCTCTCAGTCTCTGTTCCCCGGTCTCTCAGTCTCTGTTCCCCGGTCTCTCAGTCTCTGTTCCCCCGTCACTCAGTCTCTGTTCCCCCGTCTCTCAGTCTCTGTTCCCCCGTCTCTCAGTCTCTGTTCCCCCGTCTCTCAGTCTCTGTTCCCCCGTCACTCAGTCTCTGTTCCCCCGTCTCTCAGTTTCTGTTCACCCGTCTCTCAGTCTCTGTCCCCCCGTCTCTCAGTCTCTGTCCCCCCGTCTCTCAGTCTCTGTCCCCCCGTCTCTCAGTCTCTGTCCCCCCGTCTCTCAGTCTCTGTCCCCCCGTCTCTCAGTCTCTGTTCCCCCCGTCTCTCAGTCTCTGTTCCCCCGTCTCTCAGTCTCTGTACCCCGTCTCTCAGTTTCTGTTCCCCCGTCTCTCAGTCTCTGTTCCCCCCGTCTCTCAGTCTCTGTTCCCCCGTCTCCCAGTCTCTGTCCCCCCGTCTCTCTGTCCCTGTTCCCCCCCCGTCTCTCTGTCTCTGTTCCCCCCCCGTCTCTCTGTCTCTGTTCCCCCCCCCCCGTCTCTCATTCTCTGTCTCCCCCAGTCTCTCAGTCTCTGTTCCCCCCCCCCGTCTCTCAGTCTCTGTCCCCCCCCCCCCGTCTCTCAGTCTCTGTTCCCCCCGTCTCTCAGTCTCTGTTCCCCCCGTCTCTCAGTCTCTGTTCCCCCCGTCTCTCAGTCTCTGTTCCCCCCGTCTCTCAGTCTCTGTTCCCCCGTCTCTCAGTCTCTGTCCCCCCCGTCTCTCAGTCTCTGTTCCCCCCCCGTCGCCCAGTCTCTGTCCCCCCCCGTCTCTCAGTCTCTGTCTCCCCCCCCCCCGTCTCTCAGTCTCTGTTCCCCCATCTCTCAGTCTCTGTCCCCCCGTCTCTCAGTCTCTGTTTCCCCCCCCCGGTCTCTCAGTCTCTGTTCCCCCGTCTCTCAGTCTCTGTCTCCCCCGTCTCTCAGTCTCTGTCTCCCCCGTCTCTCAGTCTCTGTTCCGCCCCGTCTCTCAGTCTCTGTCCCCCGTCTCTCAGTCTCTGTGTCCCCCCGTCTCTCAGTCTCTGTCCCCCCGTCTCTCAGTCTCTGTTCCCCCCGTCTCTCAGTCTCTGTTCCCCCCGTCTCTCAGTCTCTGTTCCCCCGTCTCTCAGTCTCTGTACCCCGTCTCTCAGTTTCTGTTCCCCCGTCTCTCAGTCTCTGTTCCCCCCGTCTCTCAGTCTCTGTTCCCCCGTCTCCCAGTCTCTGTCCCCCCGTCTCTCTGTCCCTGTTCCCCCCCCGTCTCTCTGTCTCTGTTCCCCCCCCGTCTCTCTGTCTCTGTTCCCCCCCTCCGTCTCTCATTCTCTGTCTCCCCCAGTCTCTCAGTCTCTGTTCCCACCCCCCGTCTCTCAGTCTCTGTCCCCCCCCCGTCTCTCAGTCTCTGTTCCCCCCGTCTCTCAGTCTCTGTTCCCCCGTCTCTCAGTCTCTGTTCCCCCCGTCTCTCAGTCTCTGTTCCCCCGTCTCTCAGTCTCTGTCCCCCCCGTCTCTCAGTCTCTGTTCCCCCCCCGTCGCCCAGTCTCTGTCCCCCCGTCTCTCAGTCTCTGTCCCCCCCCGTCTCTCAGTCTCTGTTCCCCCCCGTCTCTCAGTCTCTGTTCCCCCCCGTCTCTCAGTCTCTGTCACCCCGTCTCTCAGTCTCTGTTCCCCCCCCGTCTCTCAGTCTCTGTCCCCCCGTCTCTCAGTCTCTGTCTCCCCCCCCCCCGTCTCTCAGTCTCTGTTCCCCCATCTCTCAGTCTCTGTCCCCCCGTCTCTCAGTCTCTGTTCCCCCCCGTGTCTCAGTCTCTGTTCCCCCCCCGTCTCTCAGTCTCTGTTCCCCCGTCTCTCAGTCTCTGTCCCCCCCCGTCTCTTAGTCTCTGTCCCCCCGTCTCTCAGTCTCTGTCCCCCCCCGTCTCTTAGTCTCTGTCCCCCCGTCTCTCAGTCTCTGTCCCCCCCCGTCTCTCAGTCTCTGTCCCCCCGTCTCTCAGTCTCTGTCCCCCTGTCTCTCAGTCTCTGTCCCCCCCCCGTCTCTTAGTCTCTGTTCCCCCGTCTCTTAGTCTCTGTCCCCCCGTCTCTCAGTCTCTGTCCCCCCGTCTCTCAGTCTCTGTTCCCCCCCGTCTCTCAGTCTCTGTCCCCCCCCCCCCCCCGTCTCTCAGTCTCTGTCCCCCCCCCCCCCGTCTCTCAGTCTCTGTTTCCCCCCGTCTCTCAGTCTCTGTCCCCCCCCGTCTCTCAGTCTCTGTTCCCCCATCTCTCAGTCTCTGTTCCCCCCCGTCTCTCAGTCTCTGTCCCCCCCCGTCTCTTAGTCTCTGTCCCCCCCGTCTCTCAGTCTCTGTCCCCCCCCGTCTCTTAGTCTCTGTCCCCCCGTCTCTCAGTCTCTGTCCCCCCCCGTCTCTCAGTCTCTGTCCCCCCGTCTCTCAGTCTCTGTCCCCCTGTCTCTCAGTCTCTGTCCCCCCCCCGTCTCTTAGTCTCTGTTCCCCCGTCTCTTAGTCTCTGTCCCCCCGTCTCTCAGTCTCTGTCCCCCCGTCTCTCAGTCTCTGTTCCCCCCCGTCTCTCAGTCTCTGTCCCCCCCCCCCCCCGTCTCTCAGTCTCTGTCCCCCCCCCCCCCGTCTCTCAGTCTCTGTTTCCCCCCGTCTCTCAGTCTCTGTCCCCCCCCGTCTCTCAGTCTCTGTTCCCCCATCTCTCAGTCTCTGTTCCCCCCCGTCTCTCAGTCTCTGTTCCCCCCCCGTCTCTCAGTCTCTGTTCCCCCCCGTCTCTCAGTCTCTGTCCCCCCCCCCGTCTCTTAGTCTCTGTCCCCCCGTCTCTCAGTCTCTGTCCCCCCGTCTCTCAGTCTCTGTCCCCCCGTCTCTCAGTCTCTGTCCCCCCGTCTCTCAGTCTCTGTCCCCCCCCCGTCTCTCAGTCTCTGTCCCCCCCCGTCTCTCAGTCTCTGTTCCTCCCCCCGTCTCTCAGTCTCTGTCCCCCCGTCTCTCAGTCTCTGTCCCCCTGTCTCTCAGTCTCTGTCCCCCCCCGTCTCTCAGTCTCTGTTCCCCCCCCGTCTCTCAGTCTCTGTCCCCCCGTCTCTCAGTCTCTGTCCCCCTGTCTCTCAGTCTCTGTCCCCCTGTCTCTCAGTCTCTGTCCCCCCCCCGTCTCTCAGTCTCTGTCCCCCCGTCTCTCAGTCTCTGTCCCCCCGTCTCTCAGTCTCTGTCCCCCTGTCTCTCAGTCTCTGTCCCCCCGTCTCTCAGTCTCTGTTCCCCCCCCGTCTCTCAGTCTCTGTCCCCCCGTCTCTCAGTCTCTGTCCCCCCATCTCTCAGTCTCTGTCCCCCTGTCTCTCAGTCTCTGTCCCCCCCCCCGTCTCTTAGTCTCTGTTCCCCCGTCTCTTAGTCTCTGTCCCCCCGTCTCTCAGTCTCTGTCCCCTCGTCTCTCAGTCTCTGTTCCCCCCCGTCTCTCAGTTTCTGTTCCCCCCCGTCTCTCAGTCTCTGTCCCCCCGTCTCTCAGTCTCTGTCCCCCCGTCTCTCAGTCTCTGTCCCCCCCCCCGTCTCTCAGTCTCTGTCCCCCCCCCGTCTCTCAGTCTCTGTTCCCCCATCTCTCAGTCTCTGTCCCCCCGTCTCTCAGTCTCTGTCCCCTCCCCGTCTCTCAGTCTCTGTCCCCCCCCCCGTCTCTCAGTCTCTGTCCCCCCCCCCCGTCTCTCAGTCTCTGTTCCCCCCCGTCTCTCAGTCTCTGTCCCCCCCCCGTCTCTCAGTCTCTGTCCCCCCCCCCCGTCTCTCAGTCTCTGTTCCCCCATCTCTCAGTCTCTGTCCCCCCCGTCTCTCAGTCTCTGTCCCCCCCGTCTCTCAGTCTCTGTCCCCCCGTCTCTCAGTCTCTGTCCCCCCGTCTCTCAGTCTCTGTCCCCCCGTCTCTCAGTCTCTGTTCCCCCCGTCTCTCAGTCTCTGTTCCCCCGTCTCTCAGTCTCTGTACCCCGTCACTCAGTTTCTGTTCCCCCGTCTCTCAGTCTCTGTTCCCCCCGTCTCTCAGTCTCTGTTCCCCCGTCTCCCAGTCTCTGTCCCCCCGTCTCTCTGTCCCTGTTCCCCCCCCGTCTCTCTGTCTCTGTTCCCCCCCCGTCTCTCTGTCTCTGTTCCCCCCCCCCCCGTCTCTCATTCTCTGTCTCCCCCAGTCTCTCAGTCTCTGTTCCCCCCCCCCGTCTCTCAGTCTCTGTCCCCCCCCCCCCCGTCTCTCAGTCTCTGTTCCCCCCGTCTCTCAGTCTCTGTTCCCCCCGTCTCTCAGTCTCTGTTCCCCCGTCTCTCAGTCTCTGTTCCCCCCGTCTCTCAGTCTCTGTTCCCCCGTCTCTCAGTCTCTGTCCCCCCCGTCTCTCAGTCTCTGTTCCCCCCCCGTCGCCCAGTCTCTGTCCCCCCCCGTCTCTCAGTCTCTGTCTCTCCCCCCCCCCGTCTCTCAGTCTCTGTTCCCCCATCTCTCAGTCTCTGTCCCCCCGTCTCTCAGTCTCTGTTCCCCCCCGTCTCTCAGTCTCTGTTCCCCCCCCGTCTCTCAGTCTCTGTTCCCCCGTCTCTCAGTCTCTGTCCCCCCCCGTCTCTTAGTCTCTGTCCCCCCGTCTCTCAGTCTCTGTCCCCCCCCGTCTCTTAGTCTCTGTCCCCCCGTCTCTCAGTCTCTGTCCCCCCGTCTCTCAGTCTCTGTCCCCCCGTCTCTCAGTCTCTGTCCCCCCCCCCGTCTCTCAGTCTCTGTCCCCCCCCCGTCTCTCAGTCTCTGTTCCCCCATCTCTCAGTCTCTGTCCCCCCCGTCTCTCAGTGTCTGTCCCCCCCCGTCTCTCAGTCTCTGTTCCCCCGTCTCTCAGTCTCTGTCCCCTCCCCGTCTCTCAGTCTCTGTCCCCCCCCCGTCTCTCAGTCTCTGTCCCCCCCCCCCCGTCTCTCAGTCTCTGTTCCCCCCCGTCTCTCAGTCTCTGTTCCCCCCCGTCTCTCAGTCTCTGTCCCCCCCCGTCTCTCAGTCTCTGTTCCCCCATCTCTCCGTCTCTGTTCCCCCGTCTCTCAGTCTCTGTTCCCCCCCGTCTCTCAGTCTCTGTTCCCCCCCCGTCTCTCAGTCTCTGTTCCCCCCCGTCTCTCAGTCTCTGTCCCCCCCCGTCTCTTAGTCTCTGTCCCCCCGTCTCTCAGTCTCTGTCCCCCCGTCTCTCAGTCTCTGTCCCCCCGTCTCTCAGTCTCTGTCCCCCCCCGTCTCTCAGTCTCTGTTCCCCCCCCATCTCTCAGTCTCTGTTCCCCCGTCTCTTAGTCTCTGTCCCCCCGTCTCTCAGTCTCTGTCCCCTCGTCTCTCAGTCTCTGTTCCCCCCCGTCTCTCAGTCTCTGTTCCCCCCCGTCTCTCAGTCTCTGTCCCCCCGTCTCTCAGTCTCTGTCCCCCCGTCTCTCAGTCTCTGTCCCCCCCCCCGTCTCTCAGTCTCTGTCCCCCCCCCGTCTCTCAGTCTCTGTTCCCCCATCTCTCAGTCTCTGTCCCCCCCGTCTCTCAGTGTCTGTCCCCCCCCGTCTCTCAGTCTCTGTTCCCCCGTCTCTCAGTCTCTGTCCCCTCCCCGTCTCTCAGTCTCTGTCCCCCCCCCCGTCTCTCAGTCTCTGTCCCCCCCCCCCCGTCTCTCAGTCTCTGTTCCCCCCCGTCTCTCAGTCTCTGTCCCCCCCCCCGTCTCTCAGTCTCTGTCCCCCCCCCCGTCTCTCAGTCTCTGTTCCCCCATCTCTCAGTCTCTGTCCCCCCCGTCTCTCAGTCTCTGTCCCCCCCGTCTCTCAGTCTCTGTTCCCCCCCGTCTCTCAGTCTCTGTCTCCCCCCCCCCCCTTCTCTCAGTCTCTGTTCCTCCCCGTCTCTCAGTCTCTGTTCCCCCCCGTCTCTTAGTCTCTGTTCCCCCCCGTCTCTCAGTCTCTGTTCCCCCCCGTCTCTCAGTCTCTGTTCCCCCCCGTCTCTCAGTCTCTGTTCCCCCCCGTCTCTCAGTCTCTGTTCCCCTCCGTCTCTCAGTCTCTGTTCCCCTCCGTCTCTCAGTCTCTGTTCCCCCCCGTCTCTCAGTCTCTGTTCCGCCCCGTCTCTCAGTCTCTGTTCCCCCGTCTCTCAGTCTCTGTTCCCCCCCGTCTCTCAGTCTCTGTTCCCCCCCGTCTCTCAGTCTCTGTCCCCCCGTCTCTCAGTCTCTGTTCCCCCCCCGTCTCTCAGTCTCTATTCCCCCGTCTCTCAGTCTCTGTTCCCCCCCGTCTCTCAGTGTCTGTCCCCCCCCGTCTCTCAGTCTCTGTCCCCCCGTCTCTCAGTCTCTGTCCCCCCCCGTCTCTCAGTCTCTGTTCCCCCGTCTCTTAGTCTCTGTTCCCCCGTCTCTCAGTCTCTGTTCCCCCGTCTCTCAGTCTCTGTTCCCCCCCGTCTCTCAGTCTCGGTCCCCCCGTCTCTCAGTCTCTGTCCCCCCCGTCTCTTAGTCTCTGTACCCCCTGTCTCTCAGTCTCTGTCCCCCCGTCTCTCAGTCTCTGTCCCCCCCCGTCTCTCAGTCTCTGTCCCCCCGTCTCTCAGTCTCTGTCCCCCCGTCTCTCAGTCTCTGTCCCCCCGTCTCTCAGTCTCTGTCCCCCCATCTCTCAGTCCCTGGCCCCCGTCTCTTAGTCTCTGTTCCCCCGTCTCTCAGTCTCTGTCCCCCCGTCTCTTAGTCTCTGTTCCCCCGTCTCTTAGTCTCTGTTCCCCCCGTCTCTCAGTCTCTGTTCCCCCCCTCTCAGTCTCTGTCCCCCACCCCGTCTCTCAGTCTCTGTTACCCCCCCCTCTCTCAGTCTCTGTCCCCCACCCCGTTTCTCAGCCTCTGTCCCCCCGTTTCTCAGTGTTTTCCCCTCCCCCGTCTCTCAGTCTCTGTTACCCCCCCCTCTCTCAGTCTCTGTCCCCCCGTCTCTCAGTCTCTGTTCCCCCCCGTCTCTCAGTCTCTGTCCCCCCGTCTCTCAGTCTCTGTCCCCCCGTCTCTCAGTCTCTGTTCCCCTCCGTCTCTTAGTCTCTGTTCCCCCCCGTCTCTCAGTCTCTGTTCCCCCCCGTCTCTCAGTCTCTGTCACCCCGTCTCTCAGTCTCTGTTCCCCCCCCGTCTCTCAGTCTCTGTCCCCCCGTCTCTCAGTCTCTGTCTCCCCCCCCCCCCCGTCTCTCAGTCTCTGTTCCCCCATCTCTCAGTCTCTGTTCCCCCCCGTCTCTCAGTCTCTGTTCCCCCCCGTCTCTCAGTCTCTGTTCCCCCATCTCTCAGTCTCTGTCCCCCCCCGTCTCTCAGTCTCTGTCCCCCCCACCGTCTCTCAGTCTCTGTCCCCCCCCCCCGTCTCTCAGTCTCTGTCGTCCCCCCCCGTCTCTCAGTCTCTGTCCCCCCCCCCGTCTCTCAGTCTCTGTTCCCCCATCTCTCAGTCTCTGTCCCCCCCGTCTCTCAGTCTCTGTCCCCCCCCGTCTCTCAGTCTCTGTCCCCCCCCGTCTCTCAGTCTCTGTCCCCCCGCTGTCTCTCAGTCTCTGTCCCCCCCCCCCCGTCTCTCAGTCTCTGTCCCCCCCCCCGCGTCTCTCAGTCTCTGTCCCCCCCGTCTCTCAGTCTCTGTCCCCCCCCCGTCTCTCAGTCTCGGTCCCCCCCCCCCTTCTCTCAGTCTCTGTTCCTCCCCGTCTCTCAGTCTCTGTTCCCCCCCGTCTCTCAGTCTCTGTTCCCCCCCGTCTCTCAGTCTCTGTTCCCCCCCGTCTCTCAGTCTCTGTTCCCCCCCCGTCTCTCAGTCTCTGTTCCCCCCCGTCTCTCAGTCTCTGTTCCCCCCCGTCTCTCAGTCTCTGTTCCCCCCCGTCTCTCAGTCTCTGTTCCCCCCGTCTCTCAGTCTCTGTTCCCCCCGTCTCTCAGTCTCTGAACCCCCGTCTCTCAATCTCTGAACCCCCGTTTATCAGTCTCTGTTCCCCCCCCGTCTATCAGTCTCTGTTCGCCCCCCCCCCCGTCTCTCAGTCTCTGTCCCCCCGTCTCTCAGTCTCTGTCCCCCCGTCTCTCAGTCTCTGTCCCCCCGTCTCTCAGTCTCTGTTCCCCCCCGTCTCTCAGTCTCTGTTCCCCCCCGTCTCTCAGTCTCTGTCACCCCGTCTCTCAGTCTCTGTTCCCCCCCCGTCTCTCAGTCTCTGTCCCCCCGTCTCTCAGTCTCTGTCTTCCCCCCCCCCCCCGTCTCTCAGTCTCTGTTCCCCCATCTCTCAGTCTCTGTTCCCCCATCTCTCAGTCTCTGTTCCCCCGTCTCTCAGTCTCTGTTCCCCCGTCTCTCAGTCTCTGTTCCCCCGTCTCTCAGTCTCTGTTCCCCCATCTCTCAGTCTCTGTTCCCCCGTCTCTCAGTCTCTGTTCCCCCCCGTCTCTCAGTCTCTGTTCCCCCCCGTCTCTCAGTCTCTGTCCCCCCCCGTCTCTCAGTCTCTGTCCCCCCCCCCCGTCTCTCAGTCTCTGTCCCCCCCCCGTCTCTCAGTCTCTGTCCCCCCCCCGTCTCTCAGTCTCTGTCCCCCCCCCCGTCTCTCAGTCTCTGTTCTCCCATCTCTCAGTCTCTGTCCCCCCCGTCTCTCAGTCTCTGTCCGCCCCCCGTCTCTCAGTCTCTGTCCCCCCCCCGTCTCTCAGTCTCTGTTCCCCCCCCCCCCCCCGTCTCTCAGTCTCTGTTCCCCCCCGTCTCTCAGTCTCTGTCCCCCCCCCGTCTCTCAGTCTCGGTCCCCCCCCCCCGTCTCTCAGTCTCTGTTCCCCCCGTCTCTCAGACTCTGTCCCCCCCGTCTCTCAGTCTCTGTCCCCCCCGTCTCTCAGTCTCTGTTCCCCCCCGTCTCTCAGTCTCTGTCTCCCCCCCCCCTTCTCTCAGTCTCTGTTCCTCCCCGTCTCTCAGTCTCTGTTCCCCCCCGTCTCTTAGTCTCTGTTCCCCCCCCGTCTCTCAGTCTCTGTTCCCCCCCGTCTCTCAGTCTCTGTTCCCCCCCGTCTCTCAGTCTCTGTTCCCCCCCGTCTCTCAGTCTCTGTTCCCCCCGTCTCTCAGTCTCTGTTCCCCCCCGTCTCTCAGTCTCTGTTCCCCCCGTCTCTCAGTCTCTGAACCCCCGTCTCTCAATCTCTGAACCCCCGTTTATCAGTCTCTGTTCCCCCCCCGTCTATCAGTCTCTGTTCGCCCCTCCCCCGTCTCTCAGTCTCTGTTCCCCCGTCTCTCAGTCTCTGTTCCCCCGTCTCTCAGTCTCTGTTCCCCCGTCTCTCAGTCTCTGTTCCCCCGTCTCTCAGTCTCTGTTCCCCCGTCTCTCAGTCTCTGTTCCCCCGTCTCTCAGTCTCTGCCCCCCCGTCTCTCAGTCTCTGTCCCCCGTCTCTCACTCTCTGTCCCCCCGTCTCTCAGTCTCTGTTCCCCCCGTCTCTCAGTCTCTGTTCCCCCCCGTCTCTCAGTCTCTGCCTCCCCCCCCGTCTCTCAGTCTCTGTTCCCCCGTCTCTCAGTCTCTGTTCCCCCGTCTCTCAGTCTCTGTTCCCCCCGTCTCTCAGTCTCTGTTCCCCCGTCTCTCAGTCTCTGTTCCCCCGTCTCTCAGTCTCTGTTCCCCCGTCTCTCAGTCTCTGTTCCCCCCCGTCTCTCAGTCTCTGTTCCCCCCCGTCTCTCAGTCACTGTTCCCCCGTCTCTCAGTCTCTGTTCCCCCGTCTCTCAGTCTCTGTTCCCCCGTCTCTCAGTCTCTGTACCCCGTCTCTCAGTCTCTGTTCCCCCGTCTCTCAGTCTCTGTTCCCCCGTCTCTCAGTCTCTGTTCCCCCGTCTCTCAGTCTCTGTTCCCCCCCGTCTCTTAGTCTCTGTTCCCCCCCCGTCTCTCAGTCTCTGTTCCCCCCCGTCTCTCAGTCTCTGTTCCCCCCCGTCTCTCAGTCTCTGTTCCCCCCCGTCTCTCAGTCTCTGTTCCCCCCCGTCTCTTAGTCTCTGTTCCCCCCCCGTCTCTCAGTCTCTGTTCCCCCCGTCTCTCAGTCTCTGAACCCCCGTCTCTCAATCTCTGAACCCCCGTTTATCAGTCTCTGTTCCCCCCCCGTCTATCAGTCTCTGTTCGCCCCTCCCCCGTCTCTCAGTCTCTGTTCCCCCGTCTCTCAGTCTCTGTTCCCCCGTCTCTCAGTCTCTGTTCCCCCGTCTCTCAGTCTCTGTTCCCCCGTCTCTCAGTCTCTGTTCCCCCGTCTCTCAGTCTCTGTTCCCCCGTCTCACAGTCTCTGCCCCCCCGTCTCTCAGTCTCTGTCCCCCGTCTCTCACTCTCTGTCCCCCCGTCTCTCAGTCTCTGTTCCCCCCGTCTCTCAGTCTCTGTTCCCCCCGTCTCTCAGTCTCTGTTCCCCCCCCGTCTCTCAGTCTCTGCCTCCCCCCCCGTCTCTCAGTCTCTGTTCCCCCGTCTCTCAGTCTCTGTTCCCCCGTCTCTCAGTCTCTGTTCCCCCGTCTCTCAGTCTCTGTTCCCCCGTCTCTCAGTCTCTGTTCCCCCGTCTCTCAGTCTCTGTTCCCCCGTCTCTCAGTCTCTGTTCCCCCCCGTCTCTCAGTCTCTGTTCCCCCCCGTCTCTCAGTCACTGTTCCCCCGTCTCTCAGTCTCTGTTCCCCCGTCTCTCAGTCTCTGTTCCCCCGTCTCTCAGTCTCTGTACCCCGTCTCTCAGTCTCTGTTCCCCCGTCTCTCAGTCTCTGTTCCCCCGTCTCTCAGTCTCTGTTCCCCCGTCTCTCAGTCTCTGTTCCCCCCGTCTCTCAGTCTCTGTTCCCCCGTCTCTCAGTCTCTGTTCCCCCGTCTCTCAGCCTCTGTTCCCCCGTCTCTCAGTCTCTGTCCCCCTCCCGTCTCTCAGTCTCTGCCCCCCCGTCTCTCAGTCTCTGCCCCCCCCCGTCTCTTAGTCTCTGTTCCCCCCCGTCTCTCAGTCTCTGTCCCCCCCCCCCCCGTCTCTCAGTCTCTGTTCCCCCATCTCTCAGTCTCTGTCCCCCCCGTCTCTCAGTCTCTGTCCCCCCCGTCTCTCAGTCTCTGTTCCCCCCCGTCTCTCAGTCTCTGTCTCCCCCCCCCCCTTCTCTCAGTCTCTGTTCCTCCCCGTCTCTCAGTCTCTGTTCCCCCCCGTCTCTTAGTCTCTGTTCCCCCCCGTCTCTCAGTCTCTGTTCCCCCCCGTCTCTCAGTCTCTGTTCCCCCCCGTCTCTCAGTCTCTGTTCCCCCCCGTCTCTCAGTCTCTGTTCCCCTCCGTCTCTCAGTCTCTGTTCCCCCCCGTCTCTCAGTCTCTGTTCCCCCCCGTCTCTCAGTCTCTGTTCCCCCCCGTCTCTCAGTCTCTGTTCCCCCGTCTCTCAGTCTCTGTTCCCCCGTCTCTCAGTCACTGTTCCCCCGTCTCTCAGTCTCTGTTCCCCCGTCTCTCAGTCTCTGTTCCCCCGTCTCTCAGTCTCTGTTCCCCCCCGTCTCTCAGTCTCTGTTCCCCCGTCTCTCAGTCTCTGTTCCCCCGTCTCTCAGTCTCTGTTCCCCCGTCTCTCAGCCTCTGTTCCCCCGTCTCTCAGTCTCTGTCCCCCTCCCGTCTCTCAGTCTCTGCCCCCCCGTCTCTCAGTCTCTGCCCCCCCGTCTCTCAGTCTCTGTCTCTGTTCCCCCCGTCTCTCAGTCTCTGTTCCCCCCGTCTCTCAGTCTCTGTTCCCCCCGTCTCTCAGTCTCTGTTCCCCCCCGTCTCTCAGTCTCTGTTCCCCCCCGTCTCTCAGTCTCTGCCTCCCCCCCCGTCTCTCAGTCTCTGTTCCCCCGTCTCTCAGTCTCTGTTCCCCCCCGTCTCTCAGTCACTGTTCCCCCCGTCTCTCAGTCACTGTTCCCCCGTCTCTCAGTCTCTGTTCCCCCGTCTCTCAGTCTCTGTTCCCCCGTCTCTCAGTCTCTGTACCCCGTCTCTCAGTCTCTGTTCCCCCGTCTCTCAGTCTCTGTTCCCCCCGTCTCTCAGTCTCTGTTCCCCCGTCTCTCAGTCTCTGTTCCCCCGTCTCTCAGTCTCTGTTCCCCCGTCTCTCAGTTTCTGTTTCCCCGTCGCTCAGTCTCTGTTCCCCCCCGTCTCTCAGTCTCTGTTCCCCCCCGTCTCTCAGTCTCTGTTCCCCCGTCTCTCAGTCTCTGTTCCCCACCCGTGTCTCAGTCTCTGTCCCACCCCGTCTCTCAGTCTCTGTCCCCCCGTCTCTCAGTCTCTGTCCCCCCCGTCTCTCAGTCTTTGTTCCCCCCCCCCCGTCTCTCAGTCTCTGTTCCCCGTCTCTCAGTCACTGTCTCCCCCCCCCGTCTCTCAGTCTCTGTCCCCCCCGTCTCTCACTCTCTTCCCCCCCCGTCTCTCACTCTCTTCCCCCCCCGTCTCTCAGTCTCTTTCCCCCCCCGTCTCTCACTCTCTGTTCCCCCCGTCTCCCACTCTCTGTTCCCCCCCGTCTCTCACTCTCTGTTCCCCGTCTCTCACTCTCTGTTCCCCGTCTCTCACTCTCTGTTCCCCGTCTCTCAGTCTCTGTTCCCCTGTCTCTCAGTCTCTGTCCCCCCCGTCTCTCAGTCTCTGTTCCCCCGTCTCTCAGTCTCTGTTCCCCCGTCTCTCAGTCTCTGTTCCCCCTCCGTCTCTCAGTCTCTGTTCCCCCTCCGTCTCTCAGTCTCTGTCCCCCGTCTCTCAGTCTCTGTTCTCCCCCGTCTCTCAGTCTCTGTTCTCCCCCGTCTCTCAGTCTCTGTCCCCCGTCTCTCAGTCTCTGTTCCCCCCCCGTCTCTCTGTCTCTGTTCCCCCCCCCCGTCTCTCATTCTCTGTCTCCCCCAGTCTCTCAGTCTCTGTTCCCCCCCCCCGTCTCTCAGTCTCTGTCCCCCCCCCCGTCTCTCAGTCTCTGTTCCCCCCCGTCACTTAGTCTCTGTTCCCTCCCGTCTCTCAGTCTCTGTTCCCCCCCGTCTCTCAGTCTCTGTCACCCCGTCTCTCAGTCTCTGTTCCCCCCCCGTCTCTCAGTCTCTGTCTCCCCCCCCCCCCGTCTCTCAGTCTCTGTTCCCCCGTCTCTCAGTCTCTGTCCCCCCGTCTCTCAGTCTCTGTTCCCCCCCGTCTCTCAGTCTCTGTTCCCCCCCCGTCTCTCAGTCTCTGTTCCCCAGTCTCTCAGTCTCTGTCCCCCCCCCGTCTCTTAGTCTCTGTCCCCCCGTCTCTCAGTCTCTGTTCCCCCCCGTCTCTCAGTCTCTGTTCCCCCCCCGTCTCTCAGTCTCTGTTCCCCAGTCTCTCAGTCTCTGTCCCCACCCCGTCTCTTAGTCTCTGTTCCCCCGTCTCTTAGTCTCTGTCCCCCCGTCTCTCAGTCTCTGTCCCCCCGTCTCTCAGTCTCTGTTCCCCCCCGTCTCTCAGTCTCTGTTCCCCCCGTCTCTCAGTCTCTGTCACCCCGTCTCTCAGTCTCTGTTCGCCCCCCGTCTCTCAGTCTCTGTCCCCCCCCGTCTCTCAGTCTCTGTTCCCCCGTCTCTCAGTCTCTGTTCCCCCGTCTCTCAGTCTCTTTTCTCCGTCCGTCTCTCAGTCTCTGTCCCCCCGTCTCTCAGTCTCTTTTCTCCGTCCGTCTCTCAGTCTCTGTTCCCCCGTCTCTCAGTCTCTGTTCCCCCGTCTCTCAGTCTCTTTTCTCCGTCCGTCTCTCAGTCTCTGTTCCCCCGTCTCTCAGTCTCTGTTCCCCTGTCTCTCAGTCTCTGTTCCCCCCGTCTCAGTCTCTGTTCCCCCCGTCTCTCAGTCTCTGTTCCCCCCCCCGTCTCTCAGTCTCTGTTCCCCCCCGTCTCTCAGTTTCTGTTCCCCCCCGTCTCTCAGTCTCCATTCCCCCCCCGTCTCTCAGTCTCTGTCTCCCCCCCCCCCCCCGTCTCTCAGTCTCTGTTCCCCCCGTCTCTCAGTCTCTGTTCCCCCGTCTCTCAGTCTCTGTTCCCCCGTCTCTCAGTCTCTGTTCCCCCCCGTCTCTCAGTCTCTGTTCCCCCCCGTCTCTCAGTCTCTGCCTCCCCCCCCGTCTCTCAGTCTCTGTTCCCCCGTCTCTCAGTCTCTGTTCCCCCCCGTCTCTCAGTCACTGTTCCCCCGTCTCTCAGTCACTGTTCCCCCGTCTCTCAGTCTCTGTTCCCCCGTCTCTCAGTCTCTGTTCCCCCGTCTCTCAGTCTCTGTACCCCGTCTCTCAGTCTCTGTTCCCCCGTCTCTCAGTCTCTGTTCCCCCCGTCTCTCAGTCTCTGTTCCCCCGTCTCTCAGTCTCTGTTCCCCCGTCTCTCAGTCTCTGTTCCCCCGTCTCTCAGTTTCTGTTTCCCCGTCGCTCAGTCTCTGTTCCCCCCCGTCTCTCAGTCTCTGTTCCCCCCCGTCTCTCAGTCTCTGTTCCCCCGTCTCTCAGTCTCTGTTCCCCACCCGTGTCTCAGTCTCTGTCCCACCCCGTCTCTCAGTCTCTGTCCCCCCGTCTCTCAGTCTCTGTCCCCCCCGTCTCTCAGTCTTTGTTCCCCCCCCCCGTCTCTCAGTCTCTGTTCCCCGTCTCTCAGTCACTGTCTCCCCCCCCCGTCTCTCAGTCTCTGTCCCCCCCGTCTCTCACTCTCTTCCCCCCCCGTCTCTCACTCTCTTCCCCCCCCGTCTCTCAGTCTCTTTCCCCCCCCGTCTCTCACTCTCTGTTCCCCCCGTCTCCCACTCTCTGTTCCCCCCCGTCTCTCACTCTCTGTTCCCCGTCTCTCACTCTCTGTTCCCCGTCTCTCACTCTCTGTTCCCCGTCTCTCAGTCTCTGTTCCCCTGTCTCTCAGTCTCTGTCCCCCCCCGTCTCTCAGTCTCTGTTCCCCCGTCTCTCAGTCTCTGTTCCCCCGTCTCTCAGTCTCTGTTCCCCCTCCGTCTCTCAGTCTCTGTTCCCCCTCCGTCTCTCAGTCTCTGTCCCCCGTCTCTCAGTCTCTGTTCTCCCCCGTCTCTCAGTCTCTGTTCTCCCCCGTCTCTCAGTCTCTGTCCCCCGTCTCTCAGTCTCTGTTCCCCCCCCGTCTCTCTGTCTCTGTTCCCCCCCCCCGTCTCTCATTCTCTGTCTCCCCCAGTCTCTCAGTCTCTGTTCCCCCCCCCCGTCTCTCAGTCTCTGTCCCCCCCCCCGTCTCTCAGTCTCTGTTCCCCCCCGTCACTTAGTCTCTGTTCCCTCCCGTCTCTCAGTCTCTGTTCCCCCCCGTCTCTCAGTCTCTGTCACCCCGTCTCTCAGTCTCTGTTCCCCCCCCGTCTCTCAGTCTCTGTCTCCCCCCCCCCCCGTCTCTCAGTCTCTGTTCCCCCGTCTCTCAGTCTCTGTCCCCCCGTCTCTCAGTCTCTGTTCCCCCCCGTCTCTCAGTCTCTGTTCCCCCCCCGTCTCTCAGTCTCTGTTCCCCAGTCTCTCAGTCTCTGTCCCCCCCCCGTCTCTTAGTCTCTGTCCCCCCGTCTCTCAGTCTCTGTTCCCCCCCGTCTCTCAGTCTCTGTTCCCCCCCCGTCTCTCAGTCTCTGTTCCCCAGTCTCTCAGTCTCTGTCCCCACCCCGTCTCTTAGTCTCTGTTCCCCCGTCTCTTAGTCTCTGTCCCCCCGTCTCTCAGTCTCTGTCCCCCCGTCTCTCAGTCTCTGTTCCCCCCCGTCTCTCAGTCTCTGTTCCCCCCCGTCTCTCAGTCTCTGTCACCCCGTCTCTCAGTCTCTGTTCGCCCCCCGTCTCTCAGTCTCTGTCCCCCCCCGTCTCTCAGTCTCTGTTCCCCCGTCTCTCAGTCTCTGTTCCCCCGTCTCTCAGTCTCTTTTCTCCGTCCGTCTCTCAGTCTCTGTCCCCCCGTCTCTCAGTCTCTTTTCTCCGTCCGTCTCTCAGTCTCTGTTCCCCCGTCTCTCAGTCTCTGTTCCCCCGTCTCTCAGTCTCTTTTCTCCGTCCGTCTCTCAGTCTCTGTTCCCCCGTCTCTCAGTCTCTGTTCCCCTGTCTCTCAGTCTCTGTTCCCCCCGTCTCAGTCTCTGTTCCCCCCGTCTCTCAGTCTCTGTTCCCCCCCCCGTCTCTCAGTCTCTGTTCCCCCCCGTCTCTCAGTTTCTGTTCCCCCCCGTCTCTCAGTCTCCATTCCCCCCCCGTCTCTCAGTCTCTGTCTCCCCCCCCCCCCCCGTCTCTCAGTCTCTGTTCCCCCCGTCTCTCAGTCTCTGTTCCCCCGTCTCTCAGTCTCTGTTCCCCCGTCTCTCAGTCTCTGTCCCCCCCGTCTCTCAGTCTCTGTTCCCCCCCCGTCTCTCAGTCACTGTCCCCCCCCGTCTCTCAGTCTCTGTTCCCCCGTCTCTCAGTCTCTGTTCCCCCCCGTCTCTCAGTCTCTGTTCCCCCCCCGTCTCTCAGTCTCTGTTCCCCAGTCTCTCAGTCTCTGTCCCCCCCCCGTCTCTTAGTCTCTGTCCCCCCGTCTCTCAGTCTCTGTTCCCCCCCGTCTCTCAGTCTCTGTTCCCCCCCCGTCTCTCAGTCTCTGTTCCCCCGTCTCTCAGTCTCTGTTCCCCCGTCTCTCAGTCTCTGTTCCCCCGTCTCTCAGTCTCTGTTCCCCCGTCTCTCAGTCTCTGTTCCCCCGTCTCTCAGTCTCTGTCCCCCCATCTCTCAGTCTCTGTTCCCCCCCCGTCTCTCAGTCTCTGTCCCCCCGTCTCTCAGTCTCTGTCCCCCCGTCTCTCAGTCTCTGTCCCACCGTCTCTCAGTCTCTGTTCCCCCCCCGTCTCTCAGTCTCTGTTCCCCCGTCTCTCAGTCTCTGTTCCCCCGTCTCTCAGTCTCTGTTCCCCCGTCTCTCAGTCTCTGTTCCCCCGTCTCTCAGTCTCTGTTCCACCCCCCGTCTCTCAGTCTCTGTTCCCCCGTCTCTCAGTCTCTGTCCCCCCCCCCCCCGTCTCTCAGTCTCTGTCCCCCCCCCCGTCTCTCAGTCTCTGTTCCCCCGTCTCTCAGTCTCTGTTCCCCCCCCCGTCTCTCAGTCTCTGTTCCCCCCCGTCTCTCAGTCTCTGTTCCCCCCCGTCTCTCAGTCTCTGTTCCCCCCCGTCTCTCAGTCTCTGTTCCCCCCCGTCTCTCAGTCTCTGTTCCCCCCCGTCTCTCAGTCTCTGCCCCCCCCCCGTCTCTCAGTCTCTGTCCCCCCCCCCCCCGTCTCTCAGTCTCTGTTCCCCCACCCGTCTCTCAGTCTCTGTTTTTCCCCCGTCTCTCAGTCTCTGTCCCCCGTCTCTCAGTCTCTGTCCCCCGTCTCTCAGTCTCTGTCCCCCGTCTCTCAGTCTCTGTCCCCCGTCTCTCAGTCTCTGTTCCCCCGTCTCTCAGTCTCTGTTCCCCCGTCTCTCGGTCTCTGTTCCCCCGTCTCTCTGTCTCTGTTCCCCCGTCTCTCGGTCTCTGTTCCCCCGTCTCTCGGTCTCTGTTCCCCCGTCTCTCGGTCTCTGTTCCCCCGTCTCTCGGTCTCTGTTCCCCCCCCGTCTCTCTGTCTCTGTTCCCCCCCCGTCTCTCTGTCTCTGTTCCCCCCCCCCGTCTCTCATTCTCTGTCTCCCCCAGTCTCTCAGTCTCTGTCCCCCCCCCCCCGTCTCTCAGTCTCTGTCCCCCCCCCCCCCCGTCTCTCAGTCTCTGTTCCCCCGTCTCTCAGTCTCTGTTCCCCCCGTCTCTCAGTTTCTGTTCCCCCGTCGCTCAGTCTCTGTTCCCCCCCGTCGCTCAGTCTCTGTTCCCCCCCATCGCTCAGTCTCTGTTCCCCCCCGTCTCTCAGTCTCTGTTCCCCCGTCTCTCAGTCTCTATTCCCCCGTCTCTCAGTCTCTGTTCCCCCGTCTCTCAGTCTCTTTTCTCCGTCCGTCTCTCAGTCTCTGTCCCCCCGTCTCTCAGTCTCTTTTCTCCGTCCGTCTCTCAGTCTCTGTTCCCCCATCTCTCAGTCTCTGTTCTCCCATCTCTCAGTCTCTGTTCCCCCGTCTCTCAGTCTCTTTTCTCCGTCCGTCTCTCAGTCTCTGTTCCCCCGTCTCTCAGTCTCTTTTCCCCCCGTCTCTCAGTCTCTTTTCCCCCCGTCTCTCAGTCTCTTTTCCCCCCGTCTCTCAGTCTCTTTTCCCCCCCCCTTCAGTCTCTATCCCCTGCCTCAGTCTCTGTCCCCCCCCCCCATCTCCATTCTCCACCGCCCCACCCAGTCTCTGTTTCCCCCCCCCCCATCCCCCGCCCAGTGTCTTTCCCCCCCACCCTGCTCCCGTTGTCTGCTCCTCCCCCCACCCGATTCTTTGCCCCTCCCGGTCCCCGGTCTGCCCTCCCCCCCCCCCGGTCGCTCACTCCCATCCCGGGCCTGCCCATCCCCCCGTGCGCTCCAGGCAGTGTGGCGTGGTGCCCCAAGCTGAGCAGCAGCTGGTAACCTCTTCTGTTCCAGGGTAATTAACGTGACCCCCGTACCGGGTGACGTGCTCCGCGAGAACACGGATGATGTCCTACAGGATGAGCATCTGAGTGACCAGGAGAATGCTCCCCCGATGTTACCCGGAAAACCAGCCGACAGCAGCGCAGTCCCACCCAACCTGGTCTTCGAAACCGAGGGCTGGGATGAGACGGACATTAACAGGAACAAACTGCGAATCAGTATCAGCAAGGTAACGGTTGGGGAGGGGGAGGGGAACAGGGACAGGGTGGTGGAGGAACTGGGGGTGGGGGGGTGCTTATGTCAGGGGTGGGGAGAGGTAGGTGACTGCCAGGGGAAAGACAGGTGTGGGAGATGGGTGTCATGTCTGTGGTGACGGGGGAAGTGGGTGTGGGGTGTTGTGTCTGCGGGGAAAGGGACATGCTGGGGAGTGGGGTGGTGACGTCTATGGGGACGGGGGAAGGGAACATGGTGGGGGGTGGTGATAGGTGACATGTCTGTAGGGACGGAGGAAGGGGACATGCTGGGGGTGGGGGTAGGGTGATGGGTGATGTGTCTGTGGGTACGGGGGAAGGGGACATGCTGGGTGTAGGGGTGGGGTGATGGGTGATGTGTCCGTGGGGACGGGGGAAGGGGACATGCTGGGGCTGGGGGGTGGGGTGATGGGTGATGTGTCCGTGGGGACGGGGGAAGGGGACATGCTGGGGCTGGGGGGTGGGGTGATGGGTGATGTGTCCGTGGGGACGGGGGAAGGGGACATGCTGGGGTTGGGGGTGGGGTGATGGGTGATGTGTCCGTGGGGACGGGGGAAGGGGACATGCTGGGGGTGGGGGTTGTCGGTGGGGGTGGGGGTGGGGGTGGGGTGATGGGTGATGTGTCTGAGGGAAGGGACATGGTGGGGGTGGGGTGATGGATGATGTGTCCGTGGGGACTGGGGAAGGGGACATGCTGGGGTTGGGGGTGGGGTGATGGGTGATGTGTCCGTGGGGACGGGGGAAGGGGACATGCTGGGGGTGGGGGTGGGGTGATGGGTGATGTGTCCGTGGGGACGGGGGAAGGGGACATGCTGGGGGTGGGGGTTGTCGGTGGGGGTGGGGGTGGGGGTGGCGTGATGTGTCCGTGGGGACGGGGGAAGGGGACATGCTGGGGGTGGGGGTTGTCGGTGGGGGTGGGGGTGGGGGTGGGGTGATGGGTGATGTGTCTGAGGGAAGGGACATGGTGGGGGTGGGGTGATGGATGATGTGTCCGTGGGGACTGGGGAAGGGGACATGCTGGGGGTGGGGGTTGTCGGTGGGGGTGGGGTGATGGGTGATGTGTCCGTGGGGACGGGGGAAGGGGACATGCTGGGGGTGGGGGTGGGGTGATGGGTGATGTGTCCGTGGGAAGGGGACATGCTGGGGGTGGGAGTGGGTTGATAGGTGATGTGTCCGTGGGGACGGGGGAAGGGGACATGCTGGGGGACAGCAGACGGTGCAATGGTGCCCAGTTCTGGCCATCCTGCTGTCGGAAGGATGTTAGTAAATTGGAGGGAAATGGACCAGGAGCAGGCAAGTGGGACTCATTTAGTTTGGGAACATGGTCCGCATGGATTGGTTGAGGCGAAGGGTCTGTTTCCCTGACCCTAATAATCACAGAGTCGTTCAGGATGACTGCATAACTCTGGGGTTAGTGCGGTCAGGGAGGGGATGGCTGCTGGAGAGATGGGGATGGTATCGGGGGTGGCTGCTATAACAGAGAGCAGAGCAGGGGTGAGGAGGGGGTGCTGAGAGTCCAAACAAGGATATAAACCGAAAGATAGCAGCAGCAAAAACAGCTGGTGGGTGAGGGGATGTCAGTGAACATGCAAGAGATTCCACTGAGTGACTGTGTGAGGGAGCTGGATTAACATCAGCAGAGATACAGTCAGTAACACAGGGCCCTGGGAGGAAGAGGGGTTACTGAGTGACTGTGTGAGGGAGCTGGATTAACATCAGCAGAGATACAGTCAGTAACACAGGGCACTGGGAGGGAGAGGGGTTACTGAGTGACAGTGTGAGGGAGCTGGATAAACATCAGCAGTGATACAGTCAGTAACACAGGGCGCTGGGAGGGAGAGGGGTTACTGAGTGACAGTGTGAGGGAGCTGGATTAACATCAGCAGAGATACAGTCAGTGACACAGGGCACTGGGAGGGAGAGGGGTTACTGAGTGACAGTGTGAAGGAACTGGATTAACATCAGCAGTGATACAGTCAGTAACACAGGGCACTGGGAGGGAGAGGGGTTACTGAGTGACAGTGTTAGGGAGCTGGATTAACATCAGCAGAGATACAGTCAGTAACACGGGGTGCTGGGAGGGAGAGGGGTTACTGAGTGACAGTGTGAAGGAACTGGATTAACATCAGCAGAGATACAGTCAGTGACACAGGGCGCTGGGGGGGAGAGGGGTTACTGAGTGACAGTGTGAGGGAGTTGGATTAACATCAGTAGAGATACAGTCAGTAACATAGGGCACTGGGGGGATAGGGGTTACTGAGTGTGAGGGAGCTGGATTAACGTCAGTAGAGATACAGTCAGTAACACAGGACACTGGGAGGGAGAGGGGTTGCTGAGTGACAGTGTGAGGGAGCTGGATTAACGTCAGTAGAGATACAGTCAGTAACACAGGACACTGGGAGGGAGAGGGGTTGCTGAGTGACAGTGTGAGGGAGCTGGATTAACGTCAGTAGAGATACAGTCAGTAACACAGGGCACTGGGGAGGGGAGAGGGGTTACTGAATGAGAGTGTGAGGGAGCTGGATTAACGTCAGTAGAGATACAGTCAGTAACAGAGCGCACTGGGAGGCGGGGGGGGAATGGGGTTAGAGTGACAATGTGAGGCGCTGGGAACAGTAACACTGACTGATGTAGGTGCAGTCGGTGTGTCCCAGTAGGAGTAGTTGAATTAACTGTGCCATGTCTCTGTCGGTACAGACGCAGTGTATGTTGGATGAAGAGCTGAGCAGAGGGCCGTGTCCCAGCTCCCCAGGGCCTGAGCGGCAGCCATCACTGAGGTATCGGCGGGTCAACAGCCCAGAGTCAGACAGGCTTTCCACGGCTGACGCTCGCGGAGACGGCGTGGAGAAACGGTGAGCAGGTCTTGAAGAGTTTTCAGCGAGTGTGCAGCTTGGAGCAGTTTGTGGCCCAGCTCAGGGAAGTGTTGATAGAGAGCTGAGTGCTCGTGTTTCGGGAGGTGTGTGTGTATGTGTGGGTCTGGCTGTGGGAGCTGGGTACAAGGATTTGGAGGTAGTCTGCATGAAATGTCCTCTTGGTTAAAAAGTGAAATTAGTAGGTAGTCTGTGTATCCAACGCCACAGAGCTATCGTTGATTGTTGGAGAAGCCTTTTTGCTCCAGTATTGTCCTTTGGGAAATGAAATCTGCCTTCCTTCTGTGGTCTAGCCTCCTTGTGACTCCAAACCCACAGCAATGTGGGTAACTCCTAACTGCCCTCTGAAATGCCCCCAGCCAGCCCTCAGATCAAGGACAGTTCTGGAGCTGTTGGTCAAACGTACATCCCAGATTAAACAGAGAGAGCCTGGGAGGGTGGACAACGATGTGGCAAATGGAGCACTTCATGGGAAAATGTGCAATTATCCAGTTTGGCAAGAACAACAAACAAGGAGGGTCAGCTTGCAGAGGGTTGGAGATGCAGAGGATCATGCCTGAGTCCCAGAAGGTTAGGCTGCATGGCCAGCACATCCTGAGGAAAAACTCCTCATCAGCTCCTTTCTCACAACGGAAAATGACACACAGAAAAGTACCAAGGTTATACTTGGAGAAAGTGAGGAGGGCAGATGCTGCAGATTACAGTCGAGTGTGTGATGCTGGAACAGCACAGCAGGTCAGGCAGCATCTGAGGGGCAGGAGAGCAGCTCTTCATCAGGAATGAGGGTTATACTGGGCACATTCAGCCCATCACATTAGTGCCTGTCACCAGCAGCCAGCTAACTGCTCTAATCCTGTTTCCAAGCACTGGACCTGTACCCTTGTCTGCCTATGGTATCACAAGTGTACATCGAAATACTGCTCTGTTGTGATGACAGTTTCTGTCTCTCCCACCTGACAGGCAGTGAATTTCAGCTTTCCAACACCCTCTGGGTGAAATGATTCTCCTCACTGGCTCAGTGGTTAGCACTGCTGCCTCACAGCACCAGGGACCTGGGTTCGATTCCAGCCTCAGGTGACTGACTGTGTGGAGTTTGCACATTCTCCCCGTGTCTGCGTGGGTTTCCTCCAGGTGCTCCAGTTTCCTCCCATAATCTAAAGACGTGCAGGTCAGGTGATTTGGCCATGAGAAATTACCTGTAATGTCCAGAGATGTGCAGGTTAGGTTGGTTAGCTGTAGGAAATGCAGGGTTACAAGGAAACGGTCAGGGAATGGGTCTGGGTGGAAATCTCTTCAGAGGGTCAGTGTGGACTCGACGGGCCGAATGGCCTGCTTCTACACTGTCGGGATTTAATGATTCTATCACTTTTAAACCCCCCTGCACCTTATGTTAAATCTGTGCCTATTGATCATTAGTCTTTCCGTCTTCCCCACTTCTGTCCTTCAGAGTTTTACACGTCTCTATCCTGTTCCTCTCTCAGACTCCTCCGCCCTCAGGAAAACACACCCAATCTGTCCAATCTCTCTCCATCACTGAAACTGTCCAGCCCAGGCAACATCCTGGGAAATCTCCCTCTACCTACTCTCCAGTGTGAACACACCCCTCCCAGAATGTGGATTCCAGAACTGCACACATTCCTCTCCCTGTGGCCTAACCGACACTTTCTTCAGATCCAGCCTCACCTCCCTGCTCTTGAGCTCAGAAAGACAAGTCACCACTTTATGCACTGTCCTGAAACCCTAAGGGGCCAGTGTCCATACACACCTAGGCCCCTCTGGTCCCCAGTACTTCCCAGGGTCCTCCTATCTGTCGTGTATTCCCTTGCCTTGTTTGTCCTGTTAAAGTGCATCTCCTTGAATTTATCCAGATTGGTTTCTATTTGCCACTAAGCAGTCCATCTCACCAGCCTGTTTCAATCCCCCGTCATCCTCAATATTTACCACACTGCTAATTTTTGTATTATCTGCAAATTTACTGAAGAATCCTCCTATATTTAAATCATTATATAAAACCACAAACAGCAAGGGTCCCAAGACTGAAACCTGTGGGACCCCACTGGACACAACCTTCCAGTCGCAAGCATAGCCCTTGACCATCACCCTCTGCTAAATAAAAGCTGAAAGAACTGTGGATATTGTAAATCAGAAACAACAACCAGTCGTTGCTGGCAAAGCTCAGCAGGTCTGGCAGCATCAGGTTCTCAGGCAGGGTCACTGGACCTGAAACGGTAACTCTGATTTCTCTTCACAAATGCTGCTAGACCTGGCTGAGCTTTTCTAGACGTTTCTGGTTTTGTCATCACTCTCTGCTTTTTGACAGCCAATTCTAGATCAGATTTGCCCAATTTCCTTGGGTCCTGAGCAGGGTCTTCCTGAAGTCCAAGTCGACCACTTCAGAAGTGTTGTCCTCATGTACATGTTTGGTGACCTCTGGGAAAATGCTCAGAGATGACCTGCCCTTCAGAAAAACTGTGTTGGCTGTTTGTGATTAATCTCTGCCACTCCAAATGCAGATTAGTCCCTTGGAGTCACTTCCAGTAGTGCCCCCCCCCCCCTCCCAACCCACTGAGGTTAGACTAACTGGCTGATCATTTCCTGGTTTTTCTCTCTCGATGGCCTCCCACCCCCTCCTCAGCCACCCCCCTCTCCTCTGCCTCCCCCCTCTCCTTGGCCTTACCCCCCTCTCTTCCACCTCCACCCCCACCCCCACCCCCACCCCCACCCCTCCCCACCCTCCTCTGCTTCCCCTCCCCACCCTCCTCTGCTTTCCCTCCCCACCCTCCTCTGCTTCCCCTCCCCACCCTCCTCTGCTTCCCCTCCCCACCCTCCTCTGCTTCCCCTCCCCACCCTCCTCTGCTTCCCCTCCCCACCCTCCTCTGCTTCCCCTCCCCACCCTCCTCTGCTTCCCCTCCCCACCCTCCTCTGCTTCCCCTCCCCACCCTCCTCTGCTTCCCCTCCCCACCCTCCTCTGCTTCCCCTCCCCACCCTCCTCTGCTTCCCCTCCCCACCCTCCTCTGCTTCCCCCCCCACCCTCCTCTGCTTCCCCCCCCACCCTCCCCTGCTTCCCCCCACCCTCCTCTGCTTCCCCCCCACCCTCCCCTGCTTCCCCCCCACCCTCCCCTGCTTCCCCCCCCACCCTCCACTGCTTCCCCCCCACCCTCCCCTGCTTCCCCCCCCACCCTCCCCTGCTTCCCCCCCCTCTGCTTCCCCCCCCTCTGCTTCCCCCCCCTGCTTTCCCCCCACTCTGCTTTCCCCCCCTCTGCTTTCCCCCCCTCTGCTTTCCCCCCCTCTGCTTTCCCCCCCTCTGCTTTCCCCCCCTCTGCTTTCCCCCCCTCTGCTTTCCCCCCCTCTGCTTTCCCCCCCTCTGCTTTCCCCCCCACTGCTTTCCCCCCCACTGCTTTCCCCCCTCTGCTTTCCCCCCCTCTGCTTTCCCCCCTCTGCTTTCCCCCCCTCTGCTTTCCCCCCCTCTGCTTTCCCCCCCCACTGCTTTCCCCCCCACTGCTTTCCCCCCCACTGCTTTCCCCCCCACTGCTTTCCCCCCCACTGCTTTCCCCCCCACTGCTTTCCCCCCCACTGCTTTCCCCCCCACTGCTTTCCCCCCCCCTCCGCTTTCCCCCCCCTCCGCTTTCCCCCCCTCCTTCCCCCCCCTCCGCTTCCCCCCCCTCCGCTTTCCCCCCCTCCTCTGCTTCCCCCCTCCTCTGCTTCCCCCCCCTCCTCTGCTTCCCCCCCCTCCTCTGCTTCCCCCCTCCTCTGCTTCCCCCCTCCTCTGCCTCACCCCCTCCTCTGCTCCCCCCCTCCTCTGCTCCCCCCCTCCTCTGCTCCCCCCCTCCTCTGCTCCCCCCCTCCTCTGCTCCCCCCCCTCCTCTGCTCCCCCCCCCCTCTGCTCCCCCCCTCCTCTGCTCCCCCCCTCCTCTGCTCCCCCCCTTCCTCTGCTCCCCCCCCTCCTCTGCTCCCCCCCTCCTCTGCTCCCCCCCTCCTCTGCTCACCCCCCTCCTCTGCTCACCCCCCTCCTCTGCTCACCCCCCTCCTCTGCTCACCCCCCTCCTCTGCTCCCCCCCTCCTCTGCTCCCCCCCTCCTCTGCTCCCCCCCTCCTCTGCTCACCCCCCTTCTCTGCTCACCCCCCTCCTCTGCTCACCCCCCTCCTCTGCTCACCCCCCCTCCTCTGCTTCCCCCTCCTCTGCTTCCCCCCCCCATGCTCCCCCCCCCTGCTTCCCCCCCCCTGCTTCCCCCCCCTGCTGCCCCCCTCCTCTGTTTCCCCCCCTCCTCTGTTTCCCCCCCTCCTCTGTTTCCCCCCTCCTCTGTTTCCCCCCCTCCTCTGTTTCCCCCCCTCCTCTGTTTCCCCCCTCCTCTGTTTCCCCCCCTCTTCTGTTTCCCCCCCTCCTCTGCTTCCCCCCCCTCCTCTGCTTCCCCCCCCTCCTCTGCTCCCCCCCCTCCTCTGCTTCCCCCCCCCTCTCTGCTTCCCCCCCCCCTCCTCTGCTTCCCACCCCCTGCTTCCCACCCCCTGCTTCCCACCCCCTGCTTCCCACCCCCTGCTTCCCACCCCCTGCTTCCCACCCCCTGCTTCCCACCCCCTGCTTCCCACCCCCTGCTTCCCACCCCGCTGCTTCCCACCCCCTGCTTCCCACCCCCTGCTTCCCACCCGCTGCTTCCCACCCGCTGCTTCCCACCCGCTGCTTCCCACCCCCTGCTTCCCACCCCCTGCTTCCCACCCCCTGCTTCCCACCCCCTGCTTCCCACCCCCTGCTTCCCACCCCCTGCTTCCCACCCCCTGCTTCCCACCCCCTGCTTCCCACCCCCTGCTTCCCACCCCCTGCTTCCCACCCCCTGCTTCCCACCCCCTGCTTCCCACCCCCTGCTTCCCACCCCCTGCTTCCCACCCCCTGCTTCCCACCCCCTGCTTCCCACCCCCTACTTCCCACCCCTCTGCTTCCCCCCCCCTGCTTCCCCCCCCCTGCTTCCCCCCCCCTGCTTCCCCCCCCCTGCTTCCCCCCCCCTGCTTCCCCCCCCCCGCTTCCCCCCCCCCTGCTTCCCACCCCTGCTTCCCACCCCCTGCTTCCCACCCCCTGCTTCCCACCCCCTGCTTCCCACCCCCTGCTTCCCCCCTCCTCTGCTTCCCCCCCCTGCTCTGCTTCCCCCCCTCCTCTGCTTCCCCCCCTGCTCTGCTTCCCCCCCCTGCTCTGCTTCCCCCCCCCCTCTGCTTCCCCCCCCCCTCTGCTTCCCCCCCCCCTCTGCTACCCCCCCTCCTCTGCTTCCCCCCCCTCCTCTGCTTCCCCCCCCTCCTCTGCTTCCCCCCCCTCCTCTGCTTCCCCCTCTCTTCTGCTTCCCCCTCTCTCCTCTGCTTCCCCCTCTCTCCTCTGCTTCCCCCCCTCCTCTGCTTCCCCCCCTCCTCTGCTTCCCCCCCTCCTCTGCTTCCCCCCCTCCTCTGCTTCCCCCCCCCCTCTGCTTCCCCCCTCCTCTGCTTCCCCTCTCTCCGCTGCTTCCCCCCCTCTTCTGCTTCCCCCCCTCCTCTGCTCCCCCCCCCCTCTGCTTCCCCCCCCTCTGCTTCCCCCCCTCTGCTTCCCCCCCCTCTGCTTCTCCTCCTCTCTGCTTCCCCCTCTCCTCTGCTTCACCCCCCTGCTTTCCCCCCCCTGCTTCCCCCCCCCTGCTTCCCCCCCCCTGCTTCCCCCCCCTCTGCTTCCCCCCCCTCTGCTTCCCCCCCCGCTTCTCCCCCTCCTCTGCTTCCCCCCCTCCTCTGCTTCCCCCCACCTCTGCTTCCCCCCCCCCTCTGCTTCCCCCCCCTCTGCTTCCCCCCCCTCTGCTTCCCCCCCTCCTCTGCTTCCCCCCCCCTCTGCTTCCCCCCCTTCTCTGCTTCCCCCCCTCCTCTGCTTCCCCCCCTCCTCTGCTTCCCCCCCCTCCTCTGCTTCCTCCCCCCTCCTCTGCTTCCCCCCCTTCTCTGCTTTCCCCCCCTTCTCTGCTTTCCCCCCCTTCTCTGCTTTCCCCCCCTTCTCTGCTTTCCCCCCCTCCTCTGCTTCCCCCCCCTCCTCTGCTTCCCCCCCCTCCTCTGCTTCCCCCCCCTCCTCTGCTTCCCCCCCCTCCTCTGCTTCCCCCCCCCTTCTCTTCTGCCCCCCCCTTCTCCTCTTCCCCCCCCTCCTCTGCTTCCCCCCCCTCGTCTGCTTCCCCTCCCTCCTCTGCTTCCCCTCCCTCCTCTGCTTCCCCCCCCCCTCCTCTGCTTCCCCCCCCCCTCCTCTGCTTCCCCCCCCCTCCTCTGCTTCCCCCCCCCCCTCCTCTGCTTCCCCTCTCTCCTCTGCTTTCCCCCCCCCCTCCCCGCTTCCCCCCCTCCTCTGCTCCCCCGCTTCCCCCCCCTGCTTCCCCCCCCGCTTCCCCCCCCCCCTCGGCTTCCCCCCCCCTCGGCTTCCCCCCCGGCTTCCCCACCTCTGCTTCTCTCCCCCCCCTCCTCTGCTTCCCCCCCCCTCTGCTCCCCCCCCTCTGCTTTCCCCCCCCTCTGCTTCCCCCCCTTCTCTGCTTCCCCCCCTTCTCTGCTTCCCCCCCTTCTCTGCTTCCCCCCCTCCTCTGCTTCCCCCCACCTCTGCTCCCCCCCCCTGCTTCCCCCCCTCTGCGCCCCCCCTCCTCTGCTTCCCCCCTTCTCTGCTTCCCCCCCTCCTCTGCTTCCCCCCCTCCTCTGCTTCCCCCCCTCCTCTGTTTCCCCCCCTCCTCTGTTTCCCCCCCTCCTCTGTTCCCCCCCCCTCCTCTGTTCCCCCCCTCCTCTGTTCCCCCCACTCCTCTGTTCCCCCCCCCTCCTCTGCTTCCCACCCCTCCTCTGCTTCCCCCCCCCTTCTCTGCTTTCCCCCCCCTTCTCTGCTTTCCCCCCCTTCTCTGCTTTCCCCCCCTTCTCTACTTTCCCCCCCTTCTCTGCTTTCCCCCCCTCGTCTGCTTCCCCTCCCTCCTCTGCTTCCCCCCCTCTGCTTCCCCCCCCCCCCCCCCCCTCCCCGCTGCCCCTCTCTCCTCTGCTTCACCCCCCCTCGGCTTCCCCCCCGGCTTCCCCACCTCTGCTTCTCTCCCCCACCCCCTCTGCTTCCCCCCCCTCTGCTTCCCCCCCCTCTGCTTCCCCCCCCTCTGCTCCCCCCCCCTCTGCTCCCCCCCTCTGCTTCCCCCCCCTCCTCTGCTTCCCCCCCCCTCCTCTGCTTCCCCCCCCTCCTCTGCTTCCCCCCCCTCCTCTGCTTCCCCCCCTCCTCTGCTTACCCCCCTCCTCTGCTTACCCCCCCTCTGCTTACCCCCCCTCTGCTTACCCCCCCTCTGCTTCCCCCCCCCTCTGCTTCCCCCCCCCTCTGCTTCCCCCCCCCCTCTGCTTCCCCACCCCCCTGCTTCCCCCCCTCCTCTGCTTCCCCCTCTCCTCTGCTTCCCCCCCCTCTGCTCCCCCCCCTGCTTTCCCCCCCCCTCTCCCCTCTGCTCTTCCCCCCCTCTGCTTCCCCCCCCTCTGCTTCCCCCCCCTACTCTGCTTCCCCCCCCCTCTGCTTCCCCCCCTCTGCTTTCCCCCTCCTCTGCTTCCCCCCCCTCCTCTGCTTCCCCCCCCTCCTCTGCTTCCCCCCCTCCTCTGCTTCCCCCCCCTCTGCTTACCCCCCTCTGCTTCCCCCCCCCTCTGCTTCCCCCCCCTCTGCTTCCCCCCCCTCTGCTTCCCCCCCCTCCTCTGCTTCCCCCCCTCCTCTGCTTCCCCCCCTCCTCTGCTTCCCCCCCTCCTCTGCTTCCCCCCCTCCTCTGTTTCCCCCCCTCCTCTGTTTCCCCCCCTCCTCTGTTTCCCCCCCTCCTCTGTTCCCCCCACTCCTCTGTTCCCCCCCCCTCCTCTGCTTCCCACCCCTCCTCTGCTTCCCACCCCTCCTCTGCTTTCCCCCCCCTTCTCTGCTTTCCCCCCCCTTCTCTGCTTTCCCCCCCTTCTCTGCTTTCCCCCCCTTCTCTACCTACTTTCCCCCCCTTCTCTGCTTTCCCCCCCTCTTCTGCTTCCCCTCCCTCCTCTGCTTCCCCCCCCTCTGCTTCCCCCCCCCCCCCCCCCTCCCCGCTTCCCCTCTCTCCTCTGCTTCACCCCCCCTCGGCTTCCCCCCCGGCTTCCCCACCTCTGCTTCTCTCCCCCACCCCCTCTGCTTCCCCCCCCTCTGCTTCCCCCCCCCCTCTGCTTTCCCCCCCCTCCCCTCTGCTCTTCCTTCCCTCTGCTTTCCCCCCCCTCTGCTTTCCCCCCCCCTCTGCTTTTCCCCCCCTCTGCTTTTCCCCCCCTCTGCTTTTCCCCCCCTCTGCTTTCCCCCCCCCCTCTGCTTTCCCCCCCCCTCTGCTTTCCCCCCCCTCTGCTTTCCCCCCCCTCTGCTTCCCCCCCCCTCTGCTTCCCCCCCCCTCCTCTGCTTCCCCACCCTCCTCTGCTTCCCCCCCCCTCCTCTGCTTCCCCCCCTCCTCTGCTTCCCCCCCTCCTCTGCTTCCCCCCCTCCTCTGCTTCCCCCCCCTCCTCTGCTTCCCCCCCCTCCTCTGCTTCCCCCCCCTCCTCTGCTTCCCCCCCTCCTCTGCTTCCCCCCCTCCTCTGCTTCCCCCCCCCCCTGCTTTCCCCCCCTCTGCTTCCCCCCCCTCTGCTTCCCCCCCCCTCTGCTTCCCCCCCCCCTCTGCTTCCCCCCCCCCCTGCTTCCCCCCCTCCTCTGCTTCCCCCCCTCCTCGGCTTCCCCCCCTCCTCTGCTTCCCCCTCTCCTCTGCTTCCCCCCCCTCTGCTCCCCCCCCTGCTTTCCCCCCCCTCTCCCCTCTGCTCTTCCCCCCCTCTGCTTCCCCCCCCTCTGCTTCCCCCCCTCCTCTGCTTCCCCCCCCTCTGCTTTCCCCTCCTCTGCTTCCCCCCCCTCCTCTGCTTCCCCCCCCTCCTCTGCTTCCCCCCCCTCCTCTGCTTCCCCCCCCTCCTCTGCTTCCCCCCCCCCCTCCTCTGCTTCCCCCCCTCCTCTGCTTTCCCCCCCTCCTCTGCTTCCCCCCCCTCCTCTGCTTCCCCCCCCTCCTCTGCTTCCCCCCCTCCTCTGCTTCCCCCCCCCTCTGCTTCCCCCCCCCTCTGCTTCCCCCCCCCTCTGCTTCCCCCCCCTCCTCTGCTTCCCCCCCCTCCTCTGCTTCCCCCCCTCCTCTGCTTCCCCCCCTCCTCTGCTTCCCCCCCTCCTCTGCTTCCCCCTCTCCTCTGCTTCCCCCTCTCCTCTGCTTCCCCTCTCTCCTCTGCTTCCCCCCTCCCTCCTCTGCTTCCCCCCCTCCCTCCTCTGCTTCCCCCCCTCCCTCCTCTGCTTCCCCCCCTCCCTCCTCTGCTTCCCCCCCTCCCTCCTCTGCTTCCCCCCCCCTCCTCTGCTTCCCCCCCCTCCTCTGCTTCTCCCCCCTCCTCTGCTTCTCCCCCCTCCTCTGCTTCCCCCCCTCCTCTGCTTCCCCCCCCTCCTCTGCTTCCCCCCCTCCTCTGCTTCCCCCCCCCACCTCTGCTTCCCCCCCCCCTCTGCTTCCCCCCCCCCCTCTGCTTCCCCCCCCTCCTCTGCTTCCCCCCCCTCCTCTGCTTCCCCGCTCTGCTTCCCCCCCTCCTCTGCTTCCCCCCCCCTCCTCTGCTTCCCCCCCCTCCTCTGCTTCCCCCCCCTCCTCTGCTTCCCCCCCCTCCTCTGCTTCCCCCCCTCCTCTGCTTCCCCCCCCTCCTCTGCTTCCCTCCTCTGCTTCCCCCCCCTCCTCTGCTTCCCCCCCCCTGCTTACCCCCCCTCTGCTTCCCCCCCCCTCTGCTTTCCCCCCCCTCCCCTCTGCTCTTCCTTCCCTCTGCTTTCCCCCCCCTCTGCTTTCCCCCCCCCTCTGCTTTTCCCCCCCTCTGCTTTTCCCCCCCTCTGCTTTTCCCCCCCTCTGCTTTCCCCCCCCCTCTGCTTTCCCCCCCCCTCTGCTTTCCCCCCCCTCTGCTTTCCCCCCCCTCTGCTTTCCCCCCCCTCTGCTTCCCCCCCCCTCCTCTGCTTCCCCACCCTCCTCTGCTTCCCCCCCCCTCCTCTGCTTCCCCCCCCTCCTCTGCTTCCCCCCCTCCTCTGCTTCCCCCCCTCCTCTGCTTCCCCCCCCTCCTCTGCTTCCCCCCCCTCCTCTGCTTCCCCCCCCTCCTCTGCTTCCCCCCCTCCTCTGCTTCCCCCCCTCCTCTGCTTCCCCCCCCCCTGCTTACCCCCCCCCTGCTTACCCCCCCTCTGCTTCCCCCCCCTCTGCTTCCCCCCCCCTCTGCTTCCCCCCCCCCTCTGCTTCCCCCCCCCCCTGCTTCCCCCCCTCCTCTGCTTCCCCCCCTCCTCTGCTTCCCCCTCTCCTCTGCTTCCCCCCCCTCTGCTCCCCCCCCTGCTTTCCCCCCCCTCTCCCCTCTGCTCTTCCCCCCCTCTGCTTCCCCCCCCTCTGCTTCCCCCCCTCCTCTGCTTCCCCCCCCTCTGCTTCCCCCCTCTGCTTTCCCCTCCTCTGCTTCCCCCCCCTCCTCTGCTTCCCCCCCCTCCTCTGCTTCCCCCCCCTCCTCTGCTTCCCCCCCCCCTCCTCTGCTTCCCCCCCTCCTCTGCTTTCCCCCCCTCCTCTGCTTCCCCCCCCTCCTCTGCTTCCCCCCCCTCCTCTGCTTCCCCCCCTCCTCTGCTTCCCCCCCCCTCTGCTTCCCCCCCCCCCCCTGCTTCCCCCCCCCTCTGCTTCCCCCCCCCCCTCTGCTTCCCCCCCCCTCTGCTTCCCCCCCCTCCTCTGCTTCCCCCCCCTCCTCTGCTTCCCCCCCTCCTCTGCTTCCCCCCCTCCTCTGCTTCCCCCCCTCCTCTGCTTCCCCCCCTCCTCTGCTTCCCCCTCTCCTCTGCTTCCCCCTCTCCTCTGCTTCCCCCTCTCCTCTGCTTCCCCTCTCTCCTCTGCTTCCCCCCTCCCTCCTCTGCTTCCCCCCCTCCCTCCTCTGCTTCCCCCCCTCCCTCCTCTGCTTCCCCCCCTCCCTCCTCTGCTTCCCCCCCTCCCTCCTCTGCTTCCCCCCCCCTCCTCTGCTTCCCCCCCCTCCTCTGCTTCTCCCCCCTCCTCTGCTTCTCCCCCCTCCTCTGCTTCCCCCCCTCCTCTGCTTCCCCCCCCTCCTCTGCTTCCCCCCCTCCTCTGCTTCCCCCCCCACCTCTGCTTCTCCCCCCCCCTCTGCTTCCCCCCCCCCCTCTGCTTCCCCCCCCTCCTCTGCTTCCCCCCCCTCCTCTGCTTCCCCGCTCTGCTGCCCCCCCTCCTCTGCTTCCCCCCCCCTCCTCTGCTTCCCCCCCCTCCTCTGCTTCCCCCCCCTCCTCTGCTTCCCCCCCCTCCTCTGCTTCCCCCCCTCCTCTGCTTCCCCCCCCTCCTCTGCTTCCCTCCTCTGCTTCCCCCCCCTCCTCTGCTTCCCCCCCCCTGCTTACCCCCCCTCTGCTTCCCCCCCCCTCTGCTTCCCCCCCCTCTGCTTCCCCCCTCCTCTGCTTCCCCCCCTCCTCTGCTTCCCCCTCTCCTCTGCTTCCCCCTCTCCTCTGCTTCCCCCCCTCCTCTGCTTACCCGCCTCCTCTGCTTCCCCTCTCCTCTGCTTCCCCTCCCTCCTCTGCTTCCCCCCTCTCCTCTGCTTCCCCCCTCCCTCCTCTGCTTCCCTCCTCTGCTTCCCCCCCCTCCTCTGCTTCCCCCCCCCTGCTTACCCCCCCTCTGCTTCCCCCCCCCTCTGCTTCCCCCCCCTCTGCTTCCCCCCTCCTCTGCTTCCCCCCCCTCCTCTGCTTCCCCCCCCTCCTCTGCTTCCCCCCCCCTCCTCTGCTTCCCCCCCCTCCTCTGCTTCCCCCCCCTCCTCTGCTTCCCCCCCTCCTCTGCTTCCCCCCCCTCCTCTGCTTCCCTCCTCTGCTTCCCCCCCCTCCTCTGCTTCCCCCCCCCCTGCTTACCCCCCCTCTGCTTCCCCCCCCCTCTGCTTCCCCCCCCTCTGCTTCCCCCCTCCTCTGCTTCCCCCCCTCCTCTGCTTCCCCCTCTCCTCTGCTTCCCCCTCTCCTCTGCTTCCCCCCCTCCTCTGCTTACCCGCCTCCTCTGCTTCCCCTCTCCTCTGCTTCCCCTCCCTCCTCTGCTTCCCCCCTCTCCTCTGCTTCCCCCCTCCCTCCTCTGCTTTCCCCTCCTCTGCTTCCCCCCCCCTCCTCTGCTTCCCCCCCCTCCTCTGCTTCCCCCCCCTCCTCTGCTTCCCCCCCTCCTCTGCTTCCCACCCCCTGCTTCCCACCCCCTGCTTCCCACCCCCTGCTTCCCACCCCCTGCTTCCCACCCCCTGCTTCCCACCCCCTGCTTCCCACCCCCTGCTTCCCACCCCCTGCTTCCCCCCCCCTGCTTCCCCCCCCGCTTCCCCCCCCCCGCTTCCCCCCCCCCGCTTCCCCCCCCCTGCTTCCCCCCCCCCCTGCTTCCCCCCCCCTGCTTCCCCCCCCCTGCTTCCCCCCCTCCTCTGCTTCCCCCCCTCCTCTGCTTCCCCCTCTCCTCTGCTTCCCCCTCTCCTCTGCTTCCCCCCCTCCTCTGCTTACCCGCCTCCTCTGCTTACCCGCCTCCTCTGCTTCCCCCTCTCCTCTGCTTCCCCTCCCTCCTCTGCTTCCCCCCTCCCTCCTCTGCTTTCCCCTCCTCTGCTTCCCCCCCCCTCCTCTGCTCCCCCCCCCCTCCTCTGCTCCCCCCCCCCTCCTCTGCTCCCCCCCCCTCCTCTGCTCCCCCCCCTCCTCTGCTTCCCCCCCCTCCTCTGCTTCCCCCCCCTCCTCTGCTTCCCCCCCCTCCTCTGCTTCCCACCCCCTGCTTCCCACCCCCTGCTTCCCACCCCCTGCTTCCCACCCCCTGCTTCCCACCCCCTGCTTCCCACCCCCTGCTTCCCACCCCCTGCTTCCCCCCCTCTGCTTCCCACCCCCTGCTTCCCCCCCCCCTGCTTTCCCCCCCCCTCTGCTTCCCCCCCCCCCTCTGCTTCCCCCCCTCCTCGGCTTCCCCCCCCCCCTCTGCTTCCCCCCCTCCTCGGCTTCCCCCCCCCTCTGCTTCCCCCCCCTCTGCTTCCCCCCCCCCTCTGCTTCCCCCCCCCGCTTTCCCCCCCCGCTTTCCACCCCCTCCGCTTCCCCCCCCCTCCGCTTCCCCCCCCCCTCCGCTTCCCCCCCCCCCGCTTCCCCCCCCTCCGCTTCCCCCCCCCTCCGCTTCCCCCCCCTCCGCTTCCCCCCCCCCTGCTTCCCCCCCCCCTCTGCTTCCCCCCCCCTCTGCTTCCCCCCCCCCGCTTCCCCCCCCGCTTCCCCCCCCGCTTCCCCCCTCCTCTGCTTCCCCCCCTCTTCACCCCCTCTCCCCCCCCCCTGCTTCTCCCCCCCCCCTGCTTCCCCCCCCCCCTGCTTCCCCCCCCCCTCTGCTTCCCCCCCCCCTCTGCTTCCCCCCCCCCTCTGCTTCCCCCCCCCTCTGCTTCCCCCCCCTCCACTGCTTCCCCCCCCCTCCACTGCTTCCCCCCCCTCCTCTGCTTCCCCCCCCTCCTCTGCTTCCCCCCCCCTCCTCTGCTTCCCCCCCTCCTCTGCTTCCCCCCCTCCTCTGCTTCCCCCCCTCCTCTGCTTCCCCCCTCCTTTTCCCCCCCTCCTCTGCTTCCCCCCCTCCTCTGCTTCCCCCCCCTCCTCTGCTTCCCCCCCCTCCTCTGCTTCCCCCCCCTCCTCTGCTTCCCCCGCTCTGCTTCCCCCCCCTCCTCTGCTTCCCCCCCTCTGCTTCCCCCCCCTGCTTCCCCTCTCTCCTCTGCTTCCCCCCTCCTCTGGTTCCCCCCCCTCCTCTGCTTCCCCCCCTCCTCTGCTTCCCCCCCTCTGCTTCCCCCCCTCTGCTTCCCCCCTCTGCTTCCCCTCTCTCCTCTGCTTCCCCCCCTCCTCTGCTTCCCCCCTCCTCTGCTTCCCCCCTCCTCTGCTTCCCCCCTCCTCCTCTGCTTCCCCCCCCCTCCTCTGCTTCCCCCCCCTCCTCTGCTTCCCCCCCCCTCCTCTGCTTCCCCCCCCTCCTCTGCTTCCCCCCCCTCCTCTGCTTCCCCCCCCCTCCTCTGCTTCCCCCCCCTCCTCTGCTTCCCCCCCCTCCTCTGCTTCTCCCCCCCCCCCTCTGCTTCCCCCCCCTCATCTGCTTCCCCCCCCTCCTCTGCTTCCCCCCCTCTGCTTCCCCCCCTCTGCTTCCCCCCCTCTGCTTCCCCTCTCTCCTCTGCTTCCCCCCTCCTCTGCTTCCCCCCTCCTCTGCTTCCCCCCTCCTCTGCTTCCCCCCTCCTCTGCTTCCCCCCCTCCTCTGCTTCCCCCCCCTCCTCTGCTTCCCCCCCTCTGCTTCCCCCCTCCTCTGCTTCCCCTCTCTCCGCTGCTTCCCCCCCTCTTCTGCTTCCCCCCACTGCTCTGCTTCCCCCCCTCCTCTGCTTTCCCCCCCCTCCTCTGCTTCCCCCCCCTCCTCTGCTTCCCCCCCCTCCTCTGCTTCCCCCCCCTCCTCTGCTTCCCGCCCCTCCTCTGCTTCCCCCCCCTCCGCTTCCCCCCCCCCCTCCGCTTCCCCCCCCCCTCCGATTCCCACCCCCTCCGATTCCCACCCCCTCCGCTTCTCCCCCCCCCCTCCGATTCCCCCACCCTCCGCTTCCCCCCCCCTCCGCTTCCCCCCCCTCCGCATACCCCCCCTCCGCTTCCCCCCCCCTCCGCTTCCCCCACCCTCCGCTTCCCCCACCCTCCGCTTCCCCCCCCCTCCGCTTCCCCCCCCCTCCGCATACCCCCCCTCCGCTTCCCCCCCCTCCGCTTCCCCCCCCTCCGCTTCCCCCCCCTCCGCTTCCCCCCCCCTCCGCTTCCCCCCCCCCGCTTCCCACCCCGCTTCCCCCCTCCTCTGCTTCCCCCCCCTCCTCTGCTTCCCCCCCTCTCTGCTTCCCCCCCCTCCTCTGCTTCCCCCCCTCCTCTGCTTCCCCCCCCTCCTCTGCTTCCCCCCCCTCTGCTTCCCCCCCCTCTGCTTCCCCCCCCCGCTTCCCCCCCCTGCTCTGCTTCCCCCCCCTCTGCTTCCCCCCCCCTCTGCTTCCCTCCCCCTCTGCTTCCCCCCCCCCTCTGCTTCCCCCCCCCTCTGCTTCCCCCCCCCTCTGCTTCCCCCCCCCTCTGCTTCCCCCCCTCTGCTTCCCCCCCTCTGCTTCCCCCCCTCTGCTTCCCCCCTTTGCTTCCCCCCCTCCGCTTCCCCCCCTCCTCTGCTTCCCCCCCTCCTCTGCTTCCCCCCCTCCTCTGCTTCCCCCCCTCCTCTGCTTCCCCCCCTCCTCTGCTTCCCCCCCTCCTCTGCTTCCCCCCCCTCCTCTGCTTCCCCCCCCTGCTCTGCTTCCCCCCCCTGCTCTGCTTCCCCCCCCTGCTCTGCTTCCCCCCCCTGCTCTGCTTCCCCCCCCCCCTCTGCTTCCCCCCCCCCTCTGCTACCCCCCCTCCTCTGCTTCCCCCCCTCCTCTGCTTCCCCCCCTCCTCTGCTTCCCCCCCTCCTCTGCTTCCCCCCCTCCTCTGCTTCCCCCCCTCCTCTGCTTCCCCCCCCCTCTGCTTCCCCCCTCCTCTGCTTCCCCTCTCTCCGCTGCTTCCCCCCCTCTTCTGCTTCCCCCCCTCCTCTGCTCCCCCCCCCCTCTGCTTCCCCCCCCTCTGCTTCCCCCCCCTCTGCTTCTCCTCCTCTCTGCTTCCCCCTCTCCTCTGCTTCCCCCCCCTCTGCTTTCCCCCCCCTGCTTCCCCCCCCCCTGCTTCCCCCCCCCTGCTTCCCCCCCCTCTGCTTCCCCCCCCTCTGCTTCCCCCCCCCCGCTTCCCCCCCTCCTCTGCTCCCCCCCCTCCTCTGCTTCCCCCCCTCTGCTCCCCCCCCCCTCTGCTTTCCCCCCCCTCTCCCCTCTGCTCTTCCCCCCCTCTGCTTTCCCCCCCCCTCTGCTTCCCCCCCTTCTCTGCTTCCCCCCCTTCTCTGCTTCCCCCCCTCCTCTGCTTCCCCCCACCTCTGCTCCCCCCCCCCTGCTTCCCCCCCCTCTGCGCCCCCCCTCCTCTGCTTCCCCCCTTCTCTGCTTCCCCCCCTCCTCTGCTTCCCCCCCTCCTCTGCTTCCCCCCCTCCTCTGCTTCCCCCCCTCCTCTGCTTCCCCCCCTCCTCTGCTTCCCCCCCTCCTCTGTTTCCCCCCCTCCTCTGTTCCCCCCCCCTCCTCTGTTCCCCCCCTCCTCTGTTCCCCCCACTCCTCTGTTCCCCCCCCCTCCTCTGCTTCCCACCCCTCCTCTGCTTCCCCCCCCTTCTCTGCTTTCCCCCCCCTTCTCTGCTTTCCCCCCCTTCTCTGCTTTCCCCCCCTTCTCTGCTTTCCCCCCCTTCTCTACTTTCCCCCCCTTCTCTGCTTTCCCCCCCTCGTCTGCTTCCCCTCCCTCCTCTGCTTCCCCCCCCTCTGCTTCCCCCCCCCCCCCCCCTCCCCGCTTCCCCTCTCTCCTCTGCTTCACCCCCCCTCGGCTTCCCCCCCGGCTTCCCCACCTCTGCTTCTCTCCCCCACCCCCTCTGCTTCCCCCCCCTCTGCTTCCCCCCCCTCTGCTCCCCCCCCCTCTGCTTTCCCCCCCCTCCCCTCTGCTCTTCCCCCCCTCTGCTTTCCCCCCCCTCTGCTTTCCCCCCCCTCTGCTTTTCCCCCCCCCCTCTGCTTTCCCCCCCCTCTGCTTTTCCCCCCCCTCTGCTTTCCCCCCCCCTCTGCTTTCCCCCCCCTCTGCTTCCCCCTCCCCTCTGCTTCCCCCCCCCTCCTCTGCTTCCCCCCCCTCCTCTGCTTCCCCCCCCCTCCTCTGCTTCCCCCCCCCCCTCTGCTTCCCCCCCCCCTGCTTCCCCCCCCTCCTCTGCTTCCCCCCCCTCCTCTGCTTCCCCCCCCTCCTCTGCTTCCCCCCCCCCTCTGCTTACCCCCCCTCTGCTTCCCCCCCCCTCTGCTTCCCCCCCCCTCTGCTTCCCCCCCCCTCTGCTTCCCCCCCCCCTCTGCTTCCCCACCCCCCTGCTTCCCCCCCTCCTCTGCTTCCCCCTCTCCTCTGCTTCCCCCCCCTCTGCTCCCCCCCCTGCTTTCCCCCCCCCTCTCCCCTCTGCTCTTCCCCCCCTCTGCTTCCCCCCCCTCTGCTTCCCCCCCTCCTCTGCTTCCCCCCCCTCTGCTTCCCCCCTCTGCTTTCCCCTCCTCTGCTTCCCCTCCCTCCTCTGCTTCCACCCCCCTCCTCTGCTTCCCCCCCCCTCCTCTGCTTCCCCCCCTCCTCTGCTTCCCCCCCCTCCTCTGCTTCCCCCCCCCTCCTCTGCTTCCCCCCCTCCTCTGCTTTCCCCCCCTCCTCTGCTTCCCCCCCCCTCCTCTGCTTCCCCCCTCCTCTGCTTCCCCCCCTCCTCTGCTTCCCCCCCCTCTGCTTACCCCCCTCTGCTTCCCCCCCCCTCTGCTTCCCCCCCCCCTGCTTCCCCCCCCTCTGCTTCCCCCCCCCTGCTTCCCCCCCCTCTGCTTCCCCCCCCTCCTCTGCTTCCCCCCCTCCTCTGCTTCCCCCCCTCCTCTGCTTCCCCCCCTCCTCTGCTTCCCCCCCTCCTCTGCTTCCCCCCCTCCTCTGTTTCCCCCCCTCCTCTGTTCCCCCCCTCCTCTGTTCCCCCCACTCCTCTGTTCGCCCCCCCTCCTCTGCTTCCCACCCCTCCTCTGCTTCCCCCCCCTTCTCTGCTTTCCCCCCCCTTCTCTGCTTTCCCCCCCTTCTCTGCTTTCCCCCCCTTCTCTGCTTTCCCCCCCTTCTCTGCTTTCCCCCCCTTCTCTGCTTTCCCCCCCTCGTCTGCTTCCCCTCCCTCCTCTGCTTCCCCCCCTCTGCTTCCCCCCCCTCCTCTGCTTCCCCCCTCTGCTTCCCCCCTCTGCTTCCCCTCTCTCCTCTGCTTCCCCCCCTCCTCTGCTTCCCCCCCTCCTCTGCTTCCCCCCTCCTCTGCTTCCCCCCTCCTCTGCTTCCCCCCCCTCCTCTGCTTCCCCCCCCTCCTCTGCTTCCCCCCCCCCTCTGCTTCCCCCCCTCTGCTTCCCCCCCTCTGCTTCCCCCCCTCTGCTTCCCCCCCTCTGCTTCCCCCCTCTGCTTCCCCTCTCTCCTGTGCTTCCCCCCCTCCTCTGCTTCCCCCCCTCCTCTGCTTCCCCCCCCCCTCTGCTTCCCCCCCTCTGCTTCCCCCCCTCTGCTTCCCCCCCTCTGCTTCCCCCCCTCTGCTTCCCCCCTCTGCTTCCCCTCTCTCCTCTGCTTCCCCCCCTCCTCTGCTTCCCCCCCTCCTCTGCTTCCCCCCTCCTCTGCTTCCCCCCTCCTCCTCTGCTTCCCCCCTCCTCCTCTGCTTCCCCCCCCTCCTCTGCTTCCCCCCCCTCCTCTGCTTCCCCCCCCCCCTCTGCTTCCCCCCCCCCTCTGCTTCCCCCCCCCCTCTGCTTCCCCCCCCTCCTCTGCTTCCCCCCCTCTGCTTCCCCCCCTCTGCTTCCCCCCCTCTGCTTCCCCCCCTCTGCTTCCCCCCCTCTGCTTCCCCTCTCTCCTCTGCTTCCCCCCTCCTCTGCTTCCCCCCTCCTCTGCTTCCCCCCTCCTCTGCTTCCCCCCTCCTCTGCTTCCCCCCCTCCTCTGCTTCCCCCCCCTCCTCTGCTTCCCCCCCTCTGCTTCCCCCCCTCTGCTTCCCCTCTCTCCTCTGCTTCCCCCCTCCTCTGCTTCCCCCCTCCTCTGCTTCCCCCCTCCTCTGCTTCCCCTCTCTCCGCTGCTTCCCCCCCTCTTCTGCTTCCCCCCACTGCTCTGCTTCCCCCCCTCCTCTGCTTTCCCCCCCCTCCTCTGCTTCCCCCCCCTCCTCTGCTTCCCCCCCCTCCTCTGCTTCCCCCCCCTCCTCTGCTTCCCCCCCCTCCTCTGCTTCCCCCCCCCCCTCTGCTTCCCCTCTCTCCTCTGCTTCCCCCCTCCTCTGCTTCCCCCCCTCCTCTGCTTCCCCCCCCTCCTCTGCTTCCCCCCCCTCCTCTGCTTCCCCCCCCTCCTCTGCTTCCCCCCCCTCCTCTGCTTCCCCCCCCTCCTCTGCTTCCCCCCCCTCTTCTGCTTCCCCCCCTCTTCTGCTTCCCCCTCTCTTCTGCTTCCCCCTCTCTCCTCTGCTTCCCCCTCTCTCCTCTGCTTCCCCCCCTCCTCTGCTTCCCCCCCTCCTCTGCTTCCCCCCCTCCTCTGCTTCCCCCCCTCCTCTGCTTCCCCCCCTCCTCTGCTTCCCCCCCTCCTCTGCTTCCCCCCCTCCTCTGCTTCCCCCCCTCCTCTGCTCCACCCCCCCTCTGCTTCCACCCCCCCCTCTGCTTCCACCCCCCCCCCCTCTGCTTCCCCCCCCCTCTGCTTCCCCCCCCCTCTGCTTCCCCCCCCCTCTGCTTTCCCCCCCTCTGCTTCCCCCCCCCCTCTGCTTCCCCCCCTCTCTGCTTCCCCCCCTCCTCTGCTTCCCCCCCCTCTGCTTTCCCCCCCCGGCTTCCCCCCCCCCTGCTTCCCCCCCTCTGCTCCCCCCCCCCCCGCTTCCCCCCCTCCTCTGCTTCCCCCCCTCCTCTGCTTCCCCCCCTCCTCTGCTTCCCCCCCTCCTCTGCTTCCCCCCCTCCTCTGCTTCCCCCCACCTCTGCTTCTCCCCCCCCCTCTGCTTCCCCCCCCCTCTGCTTCCCCCCCCCCCTGCTTCCCCCCCCCCCCTGCTTCCCCCCCTCCTCTGCTTCCCCCCCTCCTCTGCTTCCCCCCCCTCCTCTGCTTCCCCCCCCTCCTCTGCTTCCCCCCCTCCTCTGCTTCCCCCCCCTCCTCTGCTTCCCCCCCCCTCCTCTGCTTCCCCCCCCTTCTCTGCTTCCCCCCCCCTCCTCTGCTTCCCCCCCCCCCTCGTCTGCTTCCCCTCCCTCCTCTGCTTCCGCACCCCTCCTCTGCTTCCCCCCCTCGTCTGCTTCCCCTCCCTCCTCTGCTTCCCCTCCCTCCTCTGCTTTCCCCCCCCTCTGCTTCCCCCCCCCCCTCCTCTGCTTCCCCTCTCTCCTCTGCTTTCCCCCCCCTCCCCGCTTCCCCCCCTCCTCTGCTCCCCCGCTTCCCCCCCTGCATCCCCCCCCCTCGGCTTCCCCCCCCCCTCGGCTTCCCCCCCGGCTTCCCCACCTCTGCTTCCCCCCCCCCCCTCTGCTTCCCCCCCCCTCTGCTTCCCCCCCCTCTGCTCCCCCCCCCTCTGCTCCCCACCCCTCTGCTTTCCCCCCCCTCTGCTTTCCCCCCCCTCTCCCCTCTGCTCTTCCCCCCCTCTGCTTTCCCCCCCCTCTGCTTCCCCCCCTTCTCTGCTTCCCCCCCTTCTCTGCTTCCCCCCCTTCTCTGCTTCCCCCCCTCCTCTGCTTCCCCCCCTCCTCTGCTTCCCCCCCTCCTCTGCTTCCCCCCACCTCTGCTTCCCCCCCCCTCTGCTTCCCCCCCCTCTGCTTCCCCCCCTCTGCGCCCCCCCTCCTCTGCTTACCCCCCTTCTCTGCTTCCCCCCTTCTCTGCTTCCCCCCTTCTCTGCTTCCCCCCCTCCTCTGTTTCCCCCCCCTCCTCTGTTTCCCCCCCCTCCTCTGTTTCCCCCCCCTCCTCTGTTCCCCCCCCTCCTCTGTTCCCCCCCCTTCTCTGTTCCCCCCCTCCTCTGTTCCCCACCCTCCTCTGTTCCCCACCCTCCTGTGTTCCCCCCCCTCCTCTGTTCCCCCCCCTCCTCTGTTCCCCCCCCTCCTCTGTTCCCCCCCCCTCCTCTGCTTCCCCCCCTCCTCTGCTTCCCCCCCTCCTCTGCTTCCCCCCCTCCTCTGCTTCCCCCCCTCCTCTGTTTCCCCCCCTCCTCTGTTTCCCCCCCTCCTCTGTTCCCCCCCCTCCTCTGTTTCCCCCCCCCCTCCTCTGTTCCCCCCCCCTCCTCTGTTCCCCCCCCTCCTCTGTTCCCCCCCTCCTCTGTTCCCCCCCCTCCTGTGTTCCCCCCCCTCCTCTGTTCCCCCCCCCCTCCTCTGTTCCCCCCCCCTCCTCTGTTTCCCCCCCCCTCCTCTGTTCCCCCCCCTCCTCTGCTTCCCCCCCTCCTCTGCTTCCCCCCCCTCTGCTTACCCCCCCCCTCTGCTTACCCCCCCCCCTCTGCTTCCCCCCCCCCTCTGCTTCCCCCCCCTCTGCTTCCCCCCCCTCTGCTTCCCCCCTCCTCTGCTTCCCCCCCTCCTCTGCTTCCCCCCCTCCTCTGCTTCCCCCTCTCCTCTGCTTCCCCCTCTCCTCTGCTTCCCCCTCTCCTCTGCTTCCCCCTCTCCTCTGCTTCCCCCTCTCCTCTGCTTCCCCTCTCTCCTCTGCTTCCCCCCTCCCTCCTCTGCTTCCCCCCTCCCTCCTCTGCTTCCCCCCCTCCCTCCTCTGCTTCCCCCCCTCCCTCCTCTGCTTCCCCCCCCCTCCTCTGCTTCCCCCCCTCCTCTGCTTCCCCCCCCTCCTCTGCTTCTCCCCCCTCCTCTGCTTCTCCCCCCTCCTCTGCTTCTCCCCCCTCCTCTGCTTCCCCCCCACCTCTGCTTCCCCCCCCACCTCTGCTTCCCCCCCACCTCTGCTTCCCCCCCCTCCTCTGCTTCCCCCCCCTCCTCTGCTTCCCCCCTCCTCTGCTTCCCCGCTCTGCTTCCCCCCCCTCCTCTGCTTCCCCCCCCTCCTCTGCTTCCCCCCCCCCTCCTCTGCTTCCCCCCCCCTCCTCTGCTTCCCCCCCCTCCTCTGCTTCCCCCCCCTCCTCTGCTTCCCCCCCCTCCTCTGCTTCCCCCCCCTCCTCTGCTTCCCCCCCCTCCTCTGCTTCCCCCCCTCCTCTGCTTCCCCCCCCTCCTCTGCTTACCCCCCCTCTGCTTACCCCCCCTCTGCTTCCCCCCCTCCTCTGCTTCCCCCCCTCCTCTGCTTCCCCCCCTCCTCTGCTTCCCCCTCTCCTCTGCTTCCCCCTCTCCTCTGCTTCCCCCCCTCCTCTGCTTACCCCCCTCCTCTGCTTCCCCCTCTCCTCTGCTTCCCCTCCCTCCTCTGCTTCCCCCCTCCCTCCTCTGCTTCCCCCCCTCCTCTGCTTCCCCCCCCTCCTCTGCTTCCCCCCCTCCTCTGCTTCCCCCTCTCCTCTGCTTCCCCTCTCTCCTCTGTTCCCCCCCCGCTTCCCCCCCCTCTGCTTCCCCACCTCTGCTTCCCCCCCCCCGCTTCGCCCCCCTCCTCTGCTTCGCCCCCCTCCTCTGCTTCCCTCCCCGCTTCCCCCCCCTGCTTCCCCCCCTCCTCTGCTTCCCCCCCCTCTGCTTCCCACCCCACTCTGCTTCCCCCCCCCCGCTTCCCCCCCCCTCTGCTTCCCCCCCTCTGCTTCCCCCCCCTCTGCTTCCTCCCCCCTCTGCTTCCCCCCCCCTGCTTCCTCCCCCCTCTGCTTCCCCCCCCCCTCTGCTTTCCCCCCTCCTCTGCTTCCCCTCTCTCCTCTGCTTCCCCCCCCTGCTTCCCCCCCCCTGCTTCCCCCCCCCTCCTCTGCTTCCCCCCCTCTCCTTCCCCCCCCTCTCCTTCCCCCCCTCTCCTTCCCCCCCCCCTCCTTCCCCCCCCCCTCTCCTTCCCCCCCCCCTTCCTCTGCTCCCCCCCCCTTCCTCTGCTCCCCCCCCCCTTCCTCTGCTCCCCCCCCTTCCTCTGCTTCCCCCCACTCCTCTGCTTCCCCCCTCCTCTGCTTCCCCCCCTCCTCTGCTCCCCCCCTCCTCTGCTCCCCCCCTCCTCTGCTCCCCCCCTCCTCTGCTCCTCCCCCTCCTCTGCTTCCCCCCCTCCTCTGCTCCCCCCCTCCTCTGCTCCCCCGCCCTCCTCTGCTCCCCCCCCCTCCTCTGCTCCCCCCTCCTCTGCTTCCCCCCCCCCCTGCTCCCCCCCTCCTCTGCTTCCCCCCCCTCCTCTGCTCCCCCCCCTCCTCTGCTCCCCCCACCTCCTCTGCTCCCCCCCCCTCCTCTGCTTCCCCCCCCTCCTCTGCTTCCCCCCCTCCTCTGCTTCCCCCCCCCTCCTCTGCTTCCCCCCCCTCCTCTGCTCCCCCCCCTCCTCTGCTCCCCCCCCCTCTGCTTCCCCCCCTCCTCTGCTATCCCCCCCTCCTCTGCTATCCCCCCCCCTCCTCTGCTATCCCCCCCCCTCCTCTGCTATCCCCCCCTCCTCTGCTATCCCCCCCTCCTCTGCTATCCCCCCCTCCTCTGCTATCCCCCCCTCCTCTGCTTCCCCCCCTCCTCTGCTTCCCCTCTCTCCTCTGCTTCCTCTCTCTCTCACTCTCTCTCACTCTCTCTCACTCTCTCTCACTCTCTCTCACTCTCTCACTCTCTCGCTCTCTCTCACTCTCTCTCACTCTCTCTCACTCTCTCTCACTCTCTCTCGCTCTCTCTCACTCACTCTCACTCACTCTCACTCACTCTCACTCTCACTCTCTCTCACTCTCTCGCTCTCTCTCGCTCTCTCTCTCTCTCTCTCGCTCTCTCACTCTCGCTCTCGCTCTCTCTCGCTCTCTCTCTCACTCTCGCTCTCTCTCTTGCTCTCTCTTGCTCTCTCTCGCTCTCTCTCGCTCTCTCTCGCTCTCTCTCGCTCTCTCTCGCTCTCTCTCGCTCTCTCTCGCTCTCTCTTTCTCATCTGTCTCAGTTTTGTTTTGATGTTGCGTGATGAGCTTGTCTGTGATGTGGTCTGTTGCTGTGTTCTAGGTCACGGATGGATTTTATGGGTTCTCCATCTCGACACGTGTACTCTTCCCAGCAGGCTCAGCTGCTGTCAGTGAATATGGCCCAGGTTCCAGCTGAGAGACCGTGCAGTGTCAAGATGGAGGCTTCAGCATCAGTGGAACATGAGGCACTGAGCACAGCTTTCCGTTCCGTGCCACTGGCTGAGGAAGAGGACTTTGACAGTAAAGATTGGGTCATCATTGACAGGACAGAACTGAAAGACTTCCAGCCCGGTGTGGAGGCCAGCTCATCAGGAACAACAGATGAGGAGCCGGAGGAACTGCGACCCTTGGAGCGAGCTGAAGGAGTAGCTGTTCGCCCAAAGAGCCACGAAGTGAGGGCCAGGCCTGAGCAGGACAGTGTGAGGGAAACCCTGCTGCTGAGTCCTGGCCGCTCACCGCTACACCATTCCCAGCCAGCAGCTCCCTGCACCAGGCGAGAATCCGACCCATCAGCCTCTGAGCCACAGGTGAGTTCTCACAACACATTGTACAGGGCACTGCCCACTCTCTCTCACACTCACTCACACACTCACTCTCTCTCACTCTCTGCTACTCTCTATCGCGCTCTCTCGCACACTCTCTCACGCTCACACACACACGCACTCTCTCGCGCGCACTCTCTCGCGAACTCCCTTGCGCCCGCCCTTGCGCCTGCCCTTGCGCCCACCCTCGCGCTCACCCTCGCGCTCACCCCCTCTCACCCTCTCACCCTCCCACCCTCCCTCTCACTCAAACACTCTCTCTCTCTCTCTCTCTCTCACTCTGTGTATCTCAGTGACCAGCATTTCTTGTCTCATTGTGGTGATGCTGTTTGTTTGAATGGCCTGTCCTTGGTGTGGTTTCTATTCTGCACTGCCTGCACTGTGGGCCTGTCATTGTTCAGTAGTTTAACCTGAGTGCAGTGTGGGTGAGATAGAGCTGTGAGCTCCCCGAGTACAGGATTGTAGCCTCCGTGTGTGTGACCAGGCTCTGCCCTGCCTTTCTCTTTCAGTTTGTGGAGGAGGAGGGGGCGGACGCACTGCCTCAGCACTCTGTGCCACCGCGGTATAGCCCTCTGAGGAGGCTTGCCTCCTCGGTGTTCTCCTCTTCCTCCCTCGAGACTGAACACTACCCACACCCCAGCAACAGCTTCCTGCAGAGGAGCCGCTCAGCGGAGAGCAGCCCAGCCCGGCTACCATCGTCATCGTCACGGAGACACATGCCCCTGATCGCTGGCACTCACCGATTGATGCCATCTGTCCTCCGTATCTCACGGACACAGCTTCAGCAAGTGTGGGCTCGCTTTGTGTCCAAGAGCTGACCCCGGGGTGGGGGTGGGGGCGGGGGCTGGGGGTCTAGCTGAATCCCCCTGGGGGCTGGGGTCGGGGGCTGGGGACTGTCCCTGTCCCTGGGGCCTGGGGCCTGGGGCCTGGGGCTCTCCTAGCAGTCAGGAACAGCAACACTCTGAAACGGACAGGCCCTGGCTCCCATTCAGCAGCAGCAGCAGGTGAACTGAGGCCAGGGACAGTATCTGTGTGCTTCAGAGACCAAGGAACTGTAAGCCCTTATGCAATGTATAGATTTCAAATCGTATATGTACAGTCATTTAATCCAGTCAGCAAGGTAAGCGCACAGTCCTATCAGCACTTAGCACAGAACTGCGAATGATCCATCATCTCTTTCCAAGTGATCTCTCCATACCTGATCAATGATCCACGTTCTCCGAATGATCCCTCTACACCTGATCTGCAATCCCATTCCAAGCCTTTTGTTATCCAAGAGGGAGCTGGGCTGGCTCACCCTGGCAGAGGGAGCAAGGCTGGGTCACTCTGGGGGGAGAGGGAATTAGGCTGGGTCACCCTGGGGGAGAGGGAGCTAGGCTGGGTTACCCAGGGGGGAGAGGGAGCTGGGCTGGGTCACCCTGGGGGGAGAGAGGGAGCTGGGCTGGGTCACCCTGGGGGGAGAGGGAGCTAGGCTGGGTTACCCTGGGGGGAGAGAGGGAATTAGGCTGGGTCACCCTGGGGGAGAGGGAGCTAGGCTGGGTCACCCTGGGGGGAGAGAGGGAGCTGGGCTGGGTCACCCTGGGGGTGAGGGAGCTGGGCTGGGTCACCCTGGGGGTGAGGGAGCTTGGCTGGGTCACCCTGGGGATGAGGGAGCTGGGCTGGGTCACCCTGGGGGGGAGAGGAAGCTGGGATGGGTCACCCTGGGAGGAGAGGGAGTTGGGCTGGGTCACCCTGGGGATGAGGGAGCTGGGCTGGGTCACCCTGGGGGGAGAGGGAGCTGGGCTGGGTCACCCTGGGGGGAGAGGGAGCTGGGCTGGGTCACCCTGGGGGGAGAGGGAGCTGGGCTGGGTCACCCTGGGGGGAGAGAGGGAACTAGGCTGGGTCACCCTGGGGGAGGGAGAGGGGGAGTTGGGCTGGGTCACCCTGGGGGGAGAGGCAGTTGGGCTGGGTCACCCTGGGGGGAGAGGCAGTTGGGCTGGGTCACCCTGGGGGTGAGGGAGCTGGGCTGGGTCACCCTGGGGGTGAGGGAGCTTGGCTGGGTCACCCTGGGGGGAGAGGGAACTAGGCTGGGTCACCCTGGGGGAGGGAGAGAGGGAGCTGGGCTGGGTCACCCTGGGGATGAGGGAGCTGGGCTGGGTCACCCTGGGGGTGAGGGAGCTGGGCTGGGTCACCCTGGGGGGAGAGGGAGCTGGGCTGGGTCACCCTGGGGGGAGAGGGAGCTGGGCTGGGTCACCCTGGGGGGGAGAGGGAACAGGGCTGGGTCACCCTGGGGGGAGAGGGAACAGGGCTGGGTCACCCTGGGGGGAGAGAGGGAGCTGGGCTGGGTCACCCTGGGGGTGAGGGAGCTGGGCTGGGTCACCCTGGGGGGGAGAGGGAACAGGGCTGGGTCACCCTGGGGGGAGAGAGGGAGCTGGGCTGGGTCACCCTGGGGGGGAGAGGGAGCTGGGCTGGGTCACCCTGGGGGGAGAGGGAACAGGGCTGGGTCACCCTGGGGGGGAGAGGGAGCTGGGCCGGGTCACCCTGGGGGGAGAGGGAACAGGGCCGGGTCACCCTGGGGGGAGAGGGAGCTGGGCTGGGTCACCCTGGGGGGAGAGGGAGCTGGGCTGGGTCACCCTGGGGGTGAGGGAGCTGGGCTGGGTCACCCTGGGGGAGAGGGAGCTGGGCTGGGTCACCCTGGGGGGAGAGGGAGCTGGGCTGGGTCACCCTGGGGGTGAGGGAGCTGGGCTGGGTCACCCTGGGGGAGAGGGAGCTGGGCTGGGTCACCCTGGGGGGAGAGGGAGCTGGGCTGGGTCACCCTGGGGGTGAGGGAGCTGGTCACCCTAGTTGGAGATCTCTAATCTCTGAGAGCAATTGGACAATCACTGCGACTGGAGGGACATCTCCCCGGGCCGTCCCCGGCCGTGTCCGTCCCCGGGCCGTCCCAGCCGTGTCCGTCCCCGGGCCGTCCCAGCCGTGTCCGTCCCTTCCGAGTCGATGTACCTCGGGTCACGGTCAGAGCTGGCTGTGTGCGGACAAACCCTGGTATCTCCCGGAAACACACAGCCTCAGCTGTCATGACCGTCAATCTCAGCAGTGGGCCCGGTAATATGCCGAACATGAACAGTTCCACACAGCTCTCTGATTACACTGAAACCCCCCCCCCCCCCCATTCAGTCCCAGCCCCCTGAACAAACACAGGCACTCTGTTCCACATCCAGCCTCTCACTGTGCTCAGCTTCAATACCAAAAAGTACACCTTCCTAAAGCTGGCCATTCCCAGACCGTGCAGGAGTGTGCTGCAGCCTTTCATGTCATCGAGGGAGAACTGTAACAACATCTGGTTCAATTACTCAGTGCTGGGCAAGGGGTTCCCAACACTGGAGAGGTTAGATATGGGACGTCCCAGTGATATCAGGGTGAGGGAGGGAGGTAGTTCCAGTCTGGGACGTCCCAGTGATATCAGGGTGAGGGAGGGAGGTAGTTCCAGTCTGGGACATCCCAGTGATATCAGGGTGAGGGAGGGAGGTAGTTCCAGTCTGGGACATCCCAGTGATATCAGGGTGAGGGAGGGAGGTAGTTCCAGTCTGGGACGTCCCAGTGATATCAGGGTGAGGGAGGGAGGTAGTTCCAGTCTCGGACGTCCCAGTGATATCAGGGTGGGGGAGAGAGGTAGTTCCAGTCTGGGACGTCCCAGTGATATCAGGGTGAGGGAGGGAGGTAGTTCCAGTCTGGGATGTCCCAGTGATATCAGGGTGAGGGAGGGAGGTAGTTCCAGTCTGGGATGTCCCAGTGATATCAGGGTGAGGGAGAGAGGTAGTTCCAGTCTGGGACGTCCCAGTGATATCAGGGTGAGGGAGAGAGGTAGTTCCAGTCTGGGACGTCCCAGTGATATCAGGGTCGGGGAGGGAGGTAGTTCCAGTCTCGGATGTCCCAGTGATATCAGGGTGAGGGAGGGAGGTAGTTCCAGTCTGGGACATCCCAGTGATATCAGGGTGAGGGAGAGAGGTAGTTCCAGTCTGGGACGTCCCAGTGATGTCAGGGTGAGGGAGAGAGGTAGTTCCAGTCTGGGACGTCCCAGTGATATCAGGGTAAGGAAGGAAGCTGGATTTGATGCAACATTCTCCTTTATGTTGCTAGATGTTGACTGGCTGCTGTGTTATCGAGGAGACAGTGAGGAATGCTGATGCTGGAGCTCAGAGTCGAGAGAGTGGCACTGGAAAAGCACAGCAGGTCAGGCAGCATCTGAGGAGCAGGAGAATCGATGTTTTGGGCATAGTTCCTGATGAAGGGCTATTCTCGTCAGACGCTGCCTGACCTGCTGTGCTTTTCCAGCCCCAAACTCCCGACTGCTGTGTAATATAGTCAAAGCAATCTGTATCTTTTGCTTAGCCCGGTAATGACCATTCATCCGGCCCATAGAGAGCCAGTGAGTTGGTATTTCAGTCCAGCATTTATCACCCGTCCCTAGTTGCCCTGAGAAGGTGGGGGTGAGCTGCCTTCCTGACCCGCTGCAGTCCGTGTGCTGTGGGTAGACCCACAATGTCCCTGAGGGGGGGAATTCCAGGATTCGGACCCAGCGACAGTGAGGGAACGGGGAGATATTTCCCAGTCAGGATGGGGAGGGACTTGGAGGGGAACTTGCAGGGGGTGGGGTTCCCGTGTGTCTGCTGCCCTTGTCCTTCTAGGTGGAAGTGGCCGTGGGTTTGGAAGGTGCTGTCTCAGGATATTTGGTGAGTTCCTGCAGTGTATCTTGGAGATAGTACACACTGCTGCTACTGAGCGTCGGTGGGGGGGGGGAGGGAGGGGATGGTACACACTGCTGTTACTGAGTGTCGGTGGGGGGGGGAGGGAGGGGATGGTACACACTGCTGTTACTGAGTGTCGGTGGGGGGGGGGAGGGGGTGTTTGTGGATGTGGTGCCAATCAAACCAGCTGCTTTCTCCTGGATGGTGTTGAGCTTCTTGAGTGTTGTTGGAGCTGCCCCCATCCGGGGCAAGTGGGGAGTATTCCCTCCCACTCCTGACTTGTACCTTGTAGATGGTGGACAGGCTTTGGGGAGTCAGGAGGGGAGTTACTCGCTGCAGTATTCCCAGCCTCTGACCTGCTCTTGAAGCCGCTGTGTTTATGTGGTGAGTCCAGTTCAGTTCCTGGTCAATGGTAACCCCCAGGATGTTGATGGGAGCACCATGGAATGGACTTTGTTATTTACCTTCATGTCATTGCATGATGCAAAACTAATTTTGTCATGTAACGTTTGTGCGAAGATTTGTAGCTTGGGTGCTCGTTGCTGTGGTTCTGTTCGCCGAGCTGGAAGTTTTTGTTGCAAACGTTTCGTCCCCTGGCTAGGCGACATCATCAGTGCTTGGGAGCCTCCTGCGAAGCGCTTCTTTGATGTTTCCTCCGGTGTTTATAGTGGTCTGTCCCTGCCGCTTCCGGTTGTCAGTTTCAGCTGTCTGCTGTAGTGGTTGGTATGGGATTTTGTACACTACATTAGTTTTGCTCATGTTGGGTATCGGGTCCTTCGTTCACCAGTGTACAAAATCCCATGCAAGGACTGCACAAAACACTATATAGGACAAACAGGAAGACAGCTAACGATCCGCATACATGAACATCAACTAGCCACGAAACGACATGACCAGCTATCCTTAGTAGTCACACACTCAGACAACAAGCAACATGAGTTCGACTGGGACAACACTACTATCATAGGGCAAGCCAGACAGAGAACAGCCAGGGAATTCCTAGAAGCATGGCATTCATCCACAAACTCCATCAACAAACACATCGACCTGGATCCAATATACCAACCACTACAACGGACAGCTGGAACTGACAACCGGAAGCGGCAGGGACAGGCCACTATAAACACCGGAGGAAACATCAAAGAAGCGCTTCACAGGAGGCTCCCAAGCACTGACGATGTCACCTAGCCAGGGGACGAAACGTTTGCAACAAAAACTTCCAGCTCGGCGAACAGAACCACAATAATTTTGTCATTGACAAGTTGACATGTGGGCTTTGAATTGTTGGGATTCTCTACCTCTGAGGGCTGTCTGTGGTCTACCATTCTGTATGTATAAAGTTGGGTCAAACCAAGCTATAATGTCTCAGGGAATCGGGGGGGATTCGGGCAGTGGGTGAGCTACTGGAGGTGAAGCTCCAGTATCAGCCAGGATTGAAGTTGAACAGCAGAGTGGTCTCAATAGGATGAAAGATCCCATCTTCCTCCAGTTTCTTATGATCTTCTGTAAAGAACAGATCTCCACCTGAGTGTACAGTGATGGGATAGATGAGCTGAGGGAGTCCTCTGCTGTGGAAATTCTCTGAGCATGCACAGAGCACCCCTTGTAGGCTAGATCCCCAGCTGAAGGGACATGCCCCATGTACAGTCACTGGCGAACTATCAGTCATCCTGCTGGCTTTTCTCAACTGCTGTCACTGGTTTGAGAGACATAGGAATGATGCAGCAGAGAGGGAGCCATTCAGCCCATCTGGTCCATGCCAACCCAAAGACACCCAGATGCCCTTTCTAATCCCATCTTCCTGCTTACAGCCCATAACCCTGCAGCTAACAACACTTTGGGTGCAGATCCAGGGACATTTTTCAAACAGTTTAGAGTTCCTGCCTCCCCCACCTCCTCAAGCAGTGAGTTACAGACACTCACCACCCTGGATGTAAAACCATTTTGCTGCACGTCCATTCTAATCCAACTACCACTTTGCTTGAGTTGATGAGGCCTGATTATGAGCTGTCTGCCAAGGGAGCCAGGTTCCTCCTGTCATGCCTATCACTCCCCTTCATCATTTCGTGTCCTTCAATCATGTAACCCTTCAGCCTTCCCAGATCCAAGGAAAACCTCTCCGGTCTCACATCATCACTTGAATTCACCACCCATTTGCTTTCAGGTTGGTTGGTGATATGAGTTCTCAGTCTGGACGGGTTCAGCTCAGTCTGGACGGGTTCAGCTCAGTCTGGACGGGTTCAGCTCAGTCTGGACGGGTTCAGCTCAGTCTGGACGGGTTCAGCTCAGTCTGCTGCTAACTGCCTGCCTCGAATCTCCATTCTCTCGTTCCTTTCACGATCCTTCTCTTCAAAGGTACCTCCACTTCCCTGTTATTGAAAGGCTATTGCTATTGATGTAACAACCATCACAGCGGCTCATTACACCCCACACCCCACCCCAACCCCAACCCCGGCCCATTACCCCCCACCCCAACCCCGGCCCATTGCCCCACACCCCAAACCCGGCTCATTACCCCCCACCTCAACCCCAACCCCGGCCCATTACCCCCACCACCCAAAACCCCAACCCCGGCTCATTGCCCCACACCCCAAACCCGGCTCATTACACCCCACCCCAAACCCGGCCCATTGCCCCACACCCCAACCCCGGCCCATTGCCCCCCAACCCCGGCCCATTACCCCCCACCCCAACCCCGGCTCATTACCCCCCCCCCCCCCACCCAAAACCCCAACCCCGGCCCATTGCCCCACACCCCAAACCCGGCTCATTACAACCCACCCCAAACCCGGCCCATTGCCCCACACCCCGGCCCATTGCCCCACACCCCAAACCCGGCTCATTACCCCCCACCCCAAACCCGGCCCATTGCCCCACACCCCAACCCCGGCCAATTGCCCCCCAACCCCGGCCCATTACCCCCCACCCCAACCCCGTCTCATTTCCCCACACCCCAACCCCGGCCCATTGACCCACACCCCAACCCCGGCCCATTACCCCCCACCCCAACCCCGTCTCATTTCCCCACACCCCAACCCCGGCCCATTGCCCCACACCCCAACCCCGGCCCATTGCCCCCCTCTCACTCACTCACTCACTCACTCACTCTCACTCTCTCTCTCTCTCTCTCTCTCTCTCACACACACACACACACACACACACACACACACACACACACACACACACACAGGCCCTCCTGCCTAGTTCCAAGATCTGTCCAGACCCTGAACACTGGTTTGAATGGGAACAGCAGAATGACATTCCGACCTGTTGAGGGTAGACTGTCCCGGGAGACTGGAGACCGTGTAGAGTGGGGGTAGACTGTCCCGGGAGACCGTGTAGAGTGGGGGTAGACTGTCCCGGGAGACCGTGTAGAGTGGGGGTAGACTGTCCCGGGAGACCGTGTAGAGTGGGGGTAGACTGTCCCGGGAGACCGTGTAGAGTGGGGGTAGACTGTCCCGGGAGACCGTGTAGAGTGGGGGTAGACTGTCCCGGGAGACCGTGTAGAGTGGGGGTAGACTGTCCCGGGAGACCGTGTAGAGTGGGGGTAGACTGTCCCGGGAGACCGTGTAGAGTGGGGGTAGACTGTCCCGGGAGACCGTGTAGAGTGGGGGTAGACTGTCCCGGGAGACCGTGTAGAGTGGGGGTAGACTGTCCCGGGAGACCGTGTAGAGTGGGGGTAGACTGTCCCGGGAGACCGTGTAGAGTGGGGGTAGACTGTCCCGGGAGACCGTGTAGAGTGGGGGTAGACTGTCCCGGGAGACCGTGTAGAGTGGGGGTAGACTGTCCCGGGAGACCGTGTAGAGTGGGGGTAGACTGTCCCGGGAGACCGTGTAGAGTGGGGGTAGACTGTCCCGGGAGACCGTGTAGAGTGGGGGTAGACTGTCCCGGGAGACCGTGTAGAGTGGGGGTAGACTGTCCCGGGAGACCGTGTAGAGTGGGGGTAGACTGTCCCGGGAGACCGTGTAGAGTGGGGGTAGACTGTCCCGGGAGACCGTGTAGAGTGGGGGTAGACTGTCCCGGGAGACCGTGTAGAGTGGGGGTAGACTGTCCCGGGAGACCGTGTAGAGTGGGGGTAGACTGTCCCTCGGAGATTCCTGCTCCCCGAGTGAGAATCCTGCTCCCCGAGTGAGAATCCTGCTCCCCGAGTGAGAATCCTGCTCCCCGAGTGAGAATCCTGCTCCCCGAGTGAGATTCCCGCTCCCCGAGTGAGAATCCTGCTCCCCGAGTGAGAATCCTGCTCCCCGAGTGAGAATCCTGCTCCCCGAGTGAGATTCCCGCTCCCCGAGTGAGAATCCTGCTCCCCGAGTGAGAATCCTGCTCCCCGAGTGAGAATCCTGTTCCCCGAGTGAGAATCCTGCTCCCCGAGTGAGATTCCCGCTCCCCGAGTGAGATTCCCGCTCCCCGAGTGAGAATCCTGCTCCCCGAGTGAGAATCCTGCTCCCCGAGTGAGATTCCCGCTCCCCGAGTGAGAATCCTGCTCCCCGAGTGAGAATCCTGCTCCCCGAGTGAGATTCCCGCTCCCCGAGTGAGAATCCTGCTCCCCGAGTGAGAATCCTGCTCCCCGAGTGAGAATCCTGCTCCCCGAGTGAGATTCCCGCTCCCCGAGTGAGAATCCTGCTCCCCGAGTGAGAATCCTGCTCCCCGAGTGAGAATCCTGCTCCCCGAGTGAGATTCCTGCTCCCCGAGTGAGAATCCTGCTCCCCGAGTGAGATTCCTGCTCCCCGAGTGAGATTCCTGCTCCCCGAGTGAGAATCCTGCTCCCCGAGTGAGAATCCTGCTCCCCGAGTGAGATTCCTGCTCCCCGAGTGAGATTCCTGCTCCCCGAGTGAGATTCCTGCTCCCCGAGTGAGATTCCTGCTCCCCGAGTGAGAATCCTGCTCCCCGAGTGAGATTCCTGCTCCCCGAGTGAGATTCCTGCTCCCCGAGTGAGAATCCTGCTCCCCGAGTGAGAATCCTGCTCCCCGAGTGAGATTCCTGCTCCCCGAGTGAGATTCCTGCTCCCCGAGTGAGAATCCTGCTCCCCGAGTGAATGTAAGTGAGCAAACTGACCACAACAACGTGTTATCAGGGGGAGGGGAAGTAACATGTCGCTGTAATTGGGGACCGTATAGTCGGGGACTAGACACTGTCCTCTGGGATTTTTGAGAAGATTTGTAGCTCAGGTTGATGGTAGGTATGGAAGGTAGCTCACTGTGCTGGAAGGCTTGTTTGCGGGCGTTTGGTCACCATACTCGGTAACGCCATCAGTGAGAGTCTCTCGGGAAGCACTGTCCTCTGTGGCCATGACAGAGCCCTGAAGGGCGTGTTGCCTGCCTGGTGCCCAGGTTCAGGATATCTCATCTGGGCTGCAGAGGAACCTGGGAGTGGGAGGGGAAATAGTCGCGAGTGTGGTGCTGGAAAAGCACAGCAGGTCAGGCAGCGTCCGAGGAGCAGGGGAATCGATGTTTCAGGTAAAAGCCCTTCATCAGGAATGAGGGGAGAGATCCAGTTGTCGTGGTCCATGCAAGTACTAATGATACAGGTAGGAAGAGGAAACAGGTTCTCCTGAGGCAGTGAGAGCAGCGAGGGACTAAATTAAAAAGCAGAACCAAGGGGTAAAAGTCTTTGGATTACTGTCTCAGCCACAAATTGGCAGATAGTTAACAAGATGCAAGAGGTAAACGTGAGGTTCAAAGATCGAATAGGAGAAACAGGTTCAAATTCAGAGGTCATTAGCACCTGACCTGGGGAAGGAGGGGCAGGCTCCATCTGAATCAGCCTGGGACCAGAGGCCTGCTGAATCACGTAAACTAGGCCTTTAAATTCAATAGTGGGGAGTGTGGGTCGGTATAGGTTCAGTTGTATGGAAAATTATGGAAGTGGGGGAGGGCACAGCAGAGGTTATTAAAGTTTGCAGAACATGTGATAGCACAGAGAGAACAGAAAGAATCGGGAATCTAACTCCAGGCATCGCAGACAAGGGGACATCTATGAGAAAGGGGACAGTCGGTGCAGGACTGAGGGTGCACACACAGTTTACAAAACAAGGTAAGTGGGGAATTGGCCAGCATGGTGTTGTCGGTCTCACTGAGATGGTTGCTAGGGAATCGGGGCTGGGGGCTAAATATCCAAGGATACACACTGAGTCAAAAGGCCAGGCAGATGAGCAGAGGGCCCAGGGTTGCCTTGTAAGTAAGAAATGAAATGCAATTGATAGCAAGAAGTGACATGTGACATAGAGTCGGAAGCGGGAAATTCCAATGGGTAGAGTTGAGGGGCTACAAAGGGAAAAACGCTGAGGGAGGCTTTGTGGGTGGAGCTAAGAAATAAGGGGATGGTGACATTATTGGGGTTGTACCATAGGCCCCCAAATAGTCAACAGGGAATTAGAGGAACACGGAGACCAGGGAGACCTGCAGGAGCAATAGGGTTGTCATAGGAGGGGATTTTAATTTTCCTAACAGAGACTGGGATTGCCAGAGCGTTAAGGGCTTAAATGAGGTGGAATTTGTTAAGTGTGTTCAGGAAAGATTCCTCAAGCAGTAAGAGAGAGGGTCCTACTCAGGAAGGGGCAAAACTCGACCTACTCTTGGGAAATAGGGCAGGACTGGGAACTGAGGTGACAGGGCGAGAGCACTATGGGACCAGTGACTATCGTTCTGTTAATTTTAAAATAGTCATGGAGAGGGACAAGTTCTAAATTGGGGCACAGCAAATTTTGATGGAATTAGGCAGGAGCTTGCAGGGGTTGATTGGAGTAGTTTGTTTCCAGGCAAATGGACCTCCAGCAAGTGGGAGGCCTTTAAAAGTGAGCTAGCGAGAGTTCAGGGTCGATATGTTCCTGTGAGGGTGAAGGTTGGCAGGAAGAGGGAACCCTGGACAATGAGAGATATTGAGGCCTTGACCAGAAGAAAGAGGTACAGGCAGCTGAGGTCAAGGGAATCCCTGGAGGTACACAGGGAATAGAGGAGTTTACTGAAGAAGGAAATCAGGAGGGTGAAAAGGGGGCACGGGATAGCCTTGGCTGGGAAGATGAGGGTGAACCCAAAGAGGTACTTAAAGTATATTCAAGGAAAAAGGATAACGAGTGAGAGATTAGGACCCCTCAAGGACCAAAGTGGACATGTATGTGCAGAACCGCAGGAGATGGGCGAGGTCCTCAATGAATATTTCTCCTCTGTGTTTATCGTGGCGACAGACGTATAGAACATAGAACAATACAGCACAGAACAGGCCCTTCGGCCCACGATGTCGTGCCGAACATTTGCCCTAGCTTAAGCACCCATCCATGTACCTATCCAATTGCCGCTTAAAGGTCACCAAAGATTCTGACTCTGCCACTCCCACAGGCAGCGCATTCCATGCCCCCACCACTCTCTGGGTAAAGAACCCACCCCTGACATCTCCCCTATACCTTCCACCCTTCACCTTAAATTTATGTCCCCTTGTAACACTCTGTTGTACCCGGGGAAAAAGTTTCTGACTGTCTACTCTATCTATTCCTCTGATCATCTTATAAACCTCTATCAAGTCACCCCTCATCCTTTGCCGTCCCAATGAGAAAAGGCCTAGCACTCTCAACCTATCCTCGTACGACATATCCTCCATTCCAGGCAACATCCTGGTAAATCTCCTCTGCACCCTCTCCAAAGCTTCCACATCTTTCCTAAAGTGAGGCGACCAGAACTGCACACAGTACTCCAAATGTGGCCTAACCAAAGTCCTGTACAGCTGCAACATCACCTCACGACTCTTGAATTCAATCCCTCTGCTAATGAACGCTAATACACCATTGGCCTTCTTACAAGCTCTATCCACCTGAGTGGCAACTTTCAAAGATCTATGAACATAGACCCCAGGATCCCTCTGTTCCTCCACCTCACTAAGAACCCTACCGTTAACCCTGTATTCCGCATTCTTATTTGTCTTTCCAAAATGGACAACCTCACACTTGGCAGGGTTGAACTCCATCTGCCACTCCTCAGCCCAGCTCTGCATCATATCTAAGTCCCTTTGCAGCCGACAACAGCCTCACTATCCACAACTCCACCAATCTTTGTATCATCTGTAAATTTACTGACCCACCCTTCGACTCCCTCTTCCAAGTCATTAATAAAAATTACAAACAGCAGAGGACCCAGAACTGATCCCTGCGGGACTCCACTTGTAACTGGGCTCCAGGCTGAATATTTACCATCTACCACCACTCTCTGACTTCGACCGGTTAGCCAGTTTTCTATCCAACTGGCCAAATTTCCCTCGATCCCATGCCTCCTGACTTTCCGCATAAGCCTACCATGGGGAACCTTATCAAATGCCTTACTAAAATCCACCGAAGAAAGACTAACTGGCCTGTAATTCCCAGGGTTATCCCTATTCCCTTTTTTGAACAGGGGCACGACATTCTCCACTCTCCAGTCCCCTGGTACCACCCCTGTTGACAGTGAAGACGAAAAGATCATTGCCAATGGCTCTGCAATTTCCTCTCTTGCTTCCCACATAATCCTAGGATATATCCCGTCAGGCCCGGGGGACTTGTCTATCCTCAAGTTTTTCAAAATGCCCAACACATCATCCTTCCTAACAAGTATCTCCTCGAGCTTACCAGTCCATTTCACACTCTCCTCTTCAACAATACGGTCCCTCTCGTTTGTAAATACTGAAGAAAAGTACTCATTCAAGACCTCTCCTATCTCTTCCGACTCAATACACAGTCTCCCACTACTGTCCTTGATCAGACCTACCCTCGTTCTCGTCATTCTCATGTTTCTCACATATGCATAAAATGCCTTGGGGTTATCCTTGATCCTATCCGCCAAAGATTTTTCATGCCCTCTCTTAGCTCTCCTAATCCCTTTCTTCAGCTCCCTTCTGGCTATCCTGTATCCCTCCACTGCTCTGTCTGAACCCTGTTTCCTCAACCTTGTGTAAGCCTCCTTCTTCCTCTTTACAAGACATTCAACCTCCCTCGTCAACCAAGGTTCCCTCACACGACCATCTCTTTCCTGCCTGACAGGTACATACATATCAAGGACACGTCATATCTGTTCCTTAAAAAAGTTCCACATTTCCACGACATCCTTCCCTGACAGCCTGTGCTCCCAATTTATGCTCCTCCTGCAGCATCGTATTTACCCTTCCCCCAATTGTAAAACCTACCCTGTTGCACGCACCTATCTCTCTCCATAACCAAGGTGAAAGTCACAGAATTGTGGTCTCCATCACCAAAATGCTCACCCACTAACAAGCCCATCACTTGTCCAGGTTCGTTACCAAGTACCAAATCCAATATGGCCTCCCCTCTGGTCGGACAATCTACATACTGAGTTAGAAAAGCTTCCTGGGTACACTGCACAAACACCGCCCCATCCAATCTACTTGATGTAAAGAGCTTCAATCAATATTTGGGAAGTTGAAATCACCCATGACTACTACCCTGTGGCTTCTGCACCTTTCCAAAATCAGTTTCCCAATCTGTTTCTCCACATCTCTGCTGCTATTGGGGGGCCTATAGTAAACACCCAACAAGGTGACTGCACATTTCCTATTTCTGATTTCAGCCCATACTACCTCCAAAGGCAGATCCCCCTCGAACTGCCTTTCTGCAGCCGTTATACCATTTCTAATTAGCAACTCCACGCCCCCTCCTTTTTTACCACGTCCCCCTAATCTAACTGAAACACCTCCAACAACCATTCCTGTCCCTCTTCTATCCACGTTTCCGTGATGGCCACAACATCGTCGTCCCAGGTACCGATCCAAGCCTTAAGTTCACCCACCTTATTTCTGATACTCCTTGCATTGAAGTATACACACTTGAGCCCATCTCTGTGTCCGCAAGTAGTCCCTGTCAGTGCTACCTTCTCCACAGCCCCCCTACAGTCTTGGGCATCCTGACAAACAGCTAACCTACTTGCTGGACTACAAGTCCGGATCCCATCCCCCTGCCAAATTAGTTTAAACCCCCCCGAAGAGTGCTAGCAAACCTACCCCCCAGGATATTGGTGCCCTTCTGGTTCAGGTGCAACCCGTCCTTCTTGTACAGGTCCCACCTTCCCCAGAATGCAGTCCAAGCCCCCCCTCCTACACCATCCTTGCAGCCACGTGTTCAACTGCACTCTCTCCCTATTCCTTGCCTCACTGTCACGTGGCACCGGCAACAACCCAGTGATGACGACTCTGTCTGTCCTAGCTTTTAGCTTCCAGCCTAACTCCCTGAGCTCCTGAATGACCTCCCCACCCCTCTTCCTACCTATGTCGTTGGTGCCAACGTGCACACGACTTCTGGCTGCACACCCTCCCCCTTAAGGATTCTGAAGACACGGTCTGAGACGTCTCGGACCCTGGCACCCGGGAGGCAACAAACCATCCGAGAGTCTCGCCCATGTCCACAGAACCGCCTGTCTGTCCCTCTAACTATAGAGTCTCCTATAACTAGCGCTGTCCTCCTCTCCCCCTTTCCCTTCTAGGCCTCAGAGCCAGACCTCGTGCCAGAGACCCGGTCACTGCAGCTTACCCCTGCTAGGCCGTCCCCCTCAACAGTTCATCCAACTCCAGCTCCAGTTCCCTAACGTGGTCTGTGAGGAGCTGGAGCTGGCTGCATTTCCTGCAGGTGATGTCGGCAGGAGCATCGGTGGTCACCCCTCCATCAAACATCCTGCAGGAGGAACATTCTTGGTAATATCTTGGGGACAGTCCATATCCCACTAGAGGATGTATTAGAATGTAGCCACGGGTGAGGTCCCGGGAGACTGGAGGATAGTGAATGGTGTGCCCTTATTCGAGAAGGGCTGAAAATAAAGCCTGGGAACGATAGAGTAAAACTAACATCTGTGGGAGGTACGTTACTGGAGAAGATTCTGAGGGATAAGACATGCATGTGGAAAGACAGGGTTTGGTTAGCAGCAGTCAGCATGGCTTTGTGAGTGGGAGATCGTGCCTCACAAATTTGTTAGAGTTCTTTGATGAAGTGACCAGGAGGGTTGACCAGGGCAGGGTGGTAGATGTAGTCTATATGGATTTCAGTAAGGCCTTTGATATGGTAGGCTGCTCTGGACGGTTAGGCCGCATGGAATCCAGGGGGAGCTGGCAAATTGGATCCACAATTGGTTTGATGGGAGGAAGCAGAGGGTAATTGTGGAAGGATGCTGGTTAGACTGGAGGCTTGTGACTCAGGGGTCGGTGCTGGGCCCATTACTGTGTGTTATCTATAACAATGATTTGGATGAGAATGTCCAAGGCATGATTAATAAGTTTACAGATGTCACTAAAATAGGCGGGATCATGGACAGTGAGGTAGATCAGGTATTAAAGGCACTATTACAATAATCACGGGGGACTTCAATGTGCAGGTACATTGGGAAAATCAGAGTGTTAGCGGTCCCAAGAAAGAGAAGTCATGGAATGTCTAGGAGATGGTTTTTTTGGAGCAGCTTGTGGAAGAGCCCCCCCGAGGGAACAGGCAGCTCTGGATTTAGTGATGTGTAAGGAGATAATGTGCAACTGATTAGGAAACTTAAAGTGAAGGAACCTCCCATACTATGGGAGAATTTACCCTGCAGTTTGAGAGGGAGAAGCTGGAATCAGCTGTAACGGGATTACCACAGGGTAAAGGGAACTACAAAGACAAGAGGGAACGTTGACCAGCATTAATTGGAAGGGGAGTCTAGCAGGGAAGACAATGGGGCAGCAATGGCAGGGGTTTCAGGAGGTGTTTCAGGAGGAAGAGCAGAAGTGCATCCCAAGAAGAAACCTACTAATGGGGTGAGGAAGCAACCGTGGCCGACAAGGGAAGTCAGGGACAATATAAAAGCAAAAGAGAATGCATAGATTGCGGGGAAGCTGACAAAACCAGCAGAGGATAAATCAAAAAGTAAAAAGGGGAGAAATAAAGAAATATGAGGGCAAGCGAGCTAGTTATGTAAAACATCGCATGAGTTTTTATTTAGGTATCTGAAAGGTTGGGGGGGAGTGGACATTAGACTGCTGGAAATTGAGGCTGGAGGGGTAGTCATGGGGAACAAAGAAATGGCGGAGGAACAGGGTCAGGACTTTGCATCAGTTTACACAGGGGAGGAGAACTTTGAGAGAGTCAGGGGCAGAGGTGAGTGTAGTGGTCATCACTGAGGTGAGGGTGGTGCTGGGGAAACAGAAAGGTCTGAAGGTGGATAAATCCCAAACCAGATGGGCAACACCCCAGAGCTTTGAAGGAGACAGCTGAAGAAATAACAGAGATTTTGTGGGATCTTTCAGGATTCACTGGAGTCAGGAGGGTCCCAGAGGAACTGGAAAATGGTTAATGTATTGCCCCTTTTAAAGAGAGGGAAAGGCAGAAGACAAGAAACTGATGGTCAGTTGGTCTGACCTTGGTCGTGGGGAAGATTTTAGTGTTCATTATTAAGGATGTGATTACAGAGTATTTGGAAGTGCAGAGTAACATAAGTCAGAGTCAGCGTGCCTTTGTCAAGGGGAGGTCACACTCAACAAATCTGCTCGAGGTAATGAGCAAGTTAGACAAAGGAGAGCTAGCGGGGGTGATCGGTTTGGATTTCCAGAATGCCTTTGACAAGGTGCCACACGGGAGGCTGCTGAACAAGATAAGGGCCTATGCTGTTAGGGGCAAGGCCCTGGCATGGAGAGGGGATTGGCTGACTGGCAGAAGGCAGAGAGTGGGGGATAAAGGGGTCTTTTTCAGGATGGCAGCTGGTGGCTGGTGGAGTTCCATGGGGTCAGTATTGGGACCACAGCTACTCACATTGTACATTAACGACCTGGACCTGGGAACTGAGGGCTGTGTGGCTATGTTCCCAGGAGACACAAAGCTGGGTGGAGGGACAGGTCGGGTTGAGTAGCAGGGAGGCTGCAGAAGGACTTGGACAGACCAGGAGAGTGGGCAAGGAAGTGGCAGGTGGAATACAACGTGGGAAAGGGAGAGGTTTTACACTTTGGTCGGAAGAATAGAGCAGTGGACTATTCCCTAAACGGGGAAAGGCTTCAGGAATCGAAAGCAGATCCTTGGGAGTCCTGGTTCAGGATTCTCTTCAGGTGAACAGGCAGGTTCAGTTGGCAGGTAGGAAGGCAAATGTAATGTTAGTGTTAATTTCCAGAGGGTTCCAATTCAAGAGCGGGGATCAGGCTCTGGTCAGACCACATTTGGAACATTGAGAGCAGTTTTGAACCCTATAGACCATAGAACAATACAGCGCAGAACAGGCCCTTCGACCCTTGATGTTGCACCAACCTGTGAACTATTCTCAGCTCGTCCCCCAACACTATCTCATCGTCATCCATGTGCTTATTCAAGGATTGTTTAAATCTTCCTAATGTGGCTGAGTTGACTACATTAGCAGGTAGGGCATTCCACGTCCTTACCACTCTCTGAGTAAAGAACCTGCCTCTGACATCTGTCTTAAATCTATCACCCCTCAGTTTGCAGCTATGCCCCTCGTTCAAGCCGACGTCATCATCCTAGGAAAAAGTCTTTCTCTGCCCACCCTATCTAATCCTCTGATCATCTTGTATGTCTCTATCAAATCCCCTCTTAGCTGCCTTCTTCTCCAGTGAGAAGAGACCCAAGTACCTAAGCCTTTCCTCATAAGACCTTCCCTCCAGACCAGGCAACACCCTGGTAAATCTCCTCTGCACCTTTTCCAATGTTTCCACATCCTTCCTGTAATGGGGCGACCAGAACTGTACACAATATTCCAAGTGTGGCCGCACCAGCGTTTTGTATAGTTGCATCATGATATTGCAGTTCCGGAACTCAATCCCTCTACCAATGAAACCTAACACACCGTATGCCTTCTTAACAGCACTATCCACCTGGGTGGCAACTTTCAGGGATCTGTGTACATGGACTCCAAGATCCCTCTGCACATCCACACTACCAAGAATCTTTCCACTGACCCAGTACTCTGCCTTCCTGTTATTCTTCCCAAAGTGCATCACCTCATATTTAGCTGCATTGAACTCCATTTGCCACCTCTCAGCCCAATTCTGCAGTTTATCCAAGTCCCCCTGCAACCTGTAACATTCTTCCAAACTGTCCACTACTCCACCGACTTTAGTGTCATCTACAAACTTTAATCATCTATCCACCTATGCCTGCGTCCAAGTCGTTTCTAAAAATGACAAACAGCAGTGATCCCAAAACAGACCCTTGTGGCACACCACCAGTAACCGGACTCCAGGCTGAATATCTTCCATCAACCACCACTCGCTGCCTTCTTTCAGAAAGCCAGTTTCTAATCCAAACTGCTAAATCACCCTCAGTCCCATGCCTCTGTATTTTCTCCAACAGCCTACCATGTGGAACCTTATCAAAGGCTTTACTGAAGTCCATGTACACCACGTCAACTGCCCTACCCTCATCGACATGCTTGGTCACCTTCTCAAAAAACTCAATGAGGTTTGTGAGACACGACCAGCATCTGCAGTCATTGTTTTTACCTTGCTGAAACCATGTTGACTATCTCCAATCAAATTGTTGCTTGCTAGATGATTATAAATCTTATCTCTTATAATCCTTTCCAAAACCTTTCCTACAACAGACATAAGGCTCACTGGTCTATAATTTCCTGGGTCATCTCTGGCGCCCTTCTTGAACAAGGGCACAACATTTGCAATCCTCCAGTCCTCTGGTACTAAACCTGTAGACAATGACAACTCAAAGATCAAGGCCAAAGGCTCTGCTATCTCCTCCCTAGCTTCCCAGAAAATCCTCGGATAAATCCCAACCAGCCCAGAGGACTTAGCTACTTTCACTCCTTCCAGAAATGATAACACCTCTTCCTTACTAACCTCGATCCTTTCCAGTCTAATATCTCGTACCTCATTCTTCTCCTCCACAATATTCTCCTTTTCCTGAGTGAAAACTGATGAGAAATGTTCGTTTAGCGCCTCTCCGATCTCCACAGGGCCCTATTCCTACCCTAGTCATCCTTTTATTCCTCACATACCTATAGAAAGCTTTAGGGTGCTCCTTTATTCTACCTGTTAAAGACTGCTCGGGTCCTCTCTTTGCTCTTCTTAACTCTCTCTTTAAATCCTTCCGAGCTGATCTGTAACTCTCCATCGCCTCATCTGTACCATCTCGTCTCATCGTCACATAAGCCTCCTTCTTCCGCTTAACAAGAGATACAATTCCTTTGGTAAACCACGGTTCCCTTACCTTGTCACTTCCTCCCTGCCTGACAGGGACATACCTATCAAGGACACGCAATACCTGTTCCTTAAACCAGCTCCACATTTCCATTGTTCCCATCCCCTGCATCTTGCTACCCCATTTGATGCCTCCTAAGTCTTGTCTACTCTCATCCTCCTGTGCACTGCAACTACACCTCTGGTTCCCATCCCCCTGCTGAGCTAGTTTAAACCCACCCGAATAGCACCAGCAAATGTCCCACCCAGGATATAAGTACCCCTCTGGGTCAAGTGAAGACCGTCCTGTTTGTGCAGGTCCCACCTTCCCCAGAATGAGCCCCAATTATCCATGTACCTGAAACCCTCCCTCCTGCACCATCCCCGCAGCCACGTGTTCAGCTGATATCTCTCCCTGTTCCTCACCTCACTATCACGTGGCACGGGTAACAAACCAGAGGGAACAACTCTGTTTGTTCAAGCTCTCAGCTTCCACCCTAGCTCCCTGAGATCCTGCCTTACATCCCTATCCTTGTATCTAAGGAAGGACGTGCTGGTGTTGGAGGGAGGAGGGTCCACAGGGGGGTTATACGAATGATCCTGGGGATGGAGGGTTTGTCACATGAGGACACGGGGTATGTACTCGATGGGGTTCAGAAGGATGGGGAGGGGGGGGAGGGGGATCTGATTGAAACTTCCAGACCCCTGAGAGACCTGGATCGAGGGGTCATGGAGATGATGTTTCTGTTGTAGGAGAGACTGATAACCGAGGGCACAGCCTCAGGGTGAAGGGACAGAGAGGGAGCCACAGGGTGGGGTGGGGGCATTCTGTGGGACTCATTGCTGCAGAGGGCTGTGGAGGACAAGTCACTGAGTGTGTCCATGACAGACATAGAGAGAGAGGGAGGTTCTCGATGGGTAAGGGGATAGAGGGTTATAGGGCGAACGCAGGAGAATAGGGTTGAGAATCATTATACATCAAATCAAATCAAAACACATCAGACATGCTCGAATTGCAGAGTAGACGGGATGGGCTAAATGGCCTAATTTGGCTCCAGTATTTTATCATCGAATGCTGTACTGGGAGGCAGGGGGTTGTTTACAGAGGGTATCCTGTACCTGGGGTCAGGGTGTTGTATACAGAGGGTATCCTGTACCTGGGGTCAGGGTGTTGTATACAGAGGGTATCCTGTACCTGGGGTCAGGGTGTTGTATACAGAGGGTATCCTGTACCTGGAGGCAGGGTGTTGTATACAGAGGGTGTCCTGTACCTGGAGGCAGGGTGTTGTAGACAGAGGGTATCCTGTACGTGGGGTCAGGATGTTGTATACAGAGGGTGTCCTGTACCTGGGGTCAGGGTGTTGTATACAGAGGGTATCCTGTACCTGGGGTCAGGGTGTTGTAGACAGAGGGTATCCTGTACCTGGAGGCAGGGTGTTGTATACAGAGGGTATCCTGTACCTGGGGTCAGGATGTTGTATACAGAGGGTGTCCTGTACCTGGGGTCAGGATGTTGTATACAGAGGGTGTCCTGTACCTGGGGTCAGGATGTTGTATACAGAGGATATCCTGTACCTGGGGTCAGGGTGTTGTATACAGAGGGTATCCTGTACCTGGGGTCAGGATGTTGTATACAGAGGGTGTCCTGTACCTGGGGTCAGGGTGTTGTATACAGAGGGTGTCCTGTACCTGGGGTCAGGATGTTGTATACAGAGGGTATCCTGTACCTGGGGTCAGGGTGTTGTATACAGAGGGTATCCTGTACCTGGGGTCAGGGTGTTGTATACAGAGGGTATCCTGTACCTGGGGTCAGGGTGTTGTATACAGAGGGTATCCTGTACCTGGGGTCAGGGTGTTGTATACAGAGGGTATCCTGTACCTGGGGTCAGGGTGTTGTATACAGAGGGTATCCTGTACCTGGGGTCAGGGTGTTGTATACAGAGGGTGTCCTGTACCTGGGGTCAGGGTGTTGTATACAGAGGGTATCCTGTACCTGGGGTCAGGGTGTTGTATACAGAGGGTATCCTGTACCTGGGGTCAGGATGTTGTATACAGAGGGTATCCTGTACCTGGGGGCAGGGTGTTGTATACAGAGGGTATCCTCTATTGGGAGGCAGGGTGTTGTATACAGAGGGTATCCTGTACCTGGGGGCAGGGTGTTGTATACAGAGGGTATCCTCTACTGGGAGGCAGGGTGTTGTATACAGAGGGTATCCTGTACCTGGGGTCAGGGTGTTGTATACAGAGGGTATCCTGTACCTGGGGTCAGGGTGTTGTAGACAGAGGGTATCCTGTACCTGGGGTCAGGGTGTTGTATACAGAGGGTATCCTGTACCTGGGGTCAGGGTGTTGTAGACAGAGGGTATCCTGTACCTGGGGTCAGGGTGTTGTATACAGAGGGTATCCTGTACCTGGGGTCAGGGTGTTGTATACAGAGGGTATCCTCTACTGGGAGGCAGGGTGTTGTATACAGAGGATATACTGTACTGGGAGACAGGATGTTGTATACCAAGGGTATACTGTACTGGGAGACTGGGTGTTGTATACAGAGGGTATACTGTGCTGGGAGACAGGATGTTGTATACCAAGGGTATACTGTACTGGGAGACTGGGTGTTGTATACAGAGGGTATACTGTACTGGGAGACAGGATGTTGTATACAGAGGATATACTGTACTGGGAGATGGGGTGTTGTATACAGAGGGTATACTGTACTGGGAGACTGGGTGTTGTATACAGAGGGTATACTGTACTGGGAGACAGGATGTTGTATACAGAGGATATACTGTACTGGGAGATGGGGTGTTGTATACAGACGATATACTGTACTGGGAGATGGGGTGTTGTATACAGACGATATACTGTACTGGGAGATGGGGTGTTGTATACAGAGGGTATACTGTACTGGGAGACCGGATGTTGTATACAGAGGATATACTGTACTGGGAGACAGGATGTTGTATACAGAGGATATACTGTACTGGGAGATGGGGTGTTGTATACAGAGGGTATACTGTTCTGGGAGATGGGGTGTTGTATACAGAGGTGAAAAATGTGTTGCTGAAAAAGCGCAGCAGGTCAGGAAGCATCCAAGGAGCAGGAGAATCGACGTTTCGGGCCTGAGCCCTTCTTCAGGAATGAGGAAGGTGTGCCAAGCAGGCTAAGATAAAAGGTAGGGAGGAGGGACTTGGGGGAGGGGCGTTCGGATCGCGATAGGTGGAAGGATGTTAAGGTGAGGGTGATAGGCTGGAGAGGGGGTGGGGGCGGAGTGGTCGAGAAGAAGATTGCAGGTCAAGAAGGCGGTGCTGAGTCCGAGGGTTGGGACTGAGATAAGGTGGGGGGAGGGGAAATGAGAAAGCTGGAGAAATCTGCATTCATCCTTGTGATTGGAGGGTTCCTAGGCAGAAGATGAGGCGCTCTTCCTCCAACCGTCGTGTGGTCAGGGTCTGGCGATGGAGGAGGCCAAGGACCTGCATGTCCTTGGTGGAGTGGGAGGGGGATTTAAAGTGTTCAACCACAGGGTGGTTGGGTTGGTTGGTGCAGGTGTCCCAGAGGTGTTCTCTGAAACGTTCCGCAAGTAGGTGGCCTGTCTCCCCAATATAGAGGAGGCCACATCGGGTGCAGCGGATACAGTAAATGATGTGTGTGGAGGTGCAGGTGAATTTGTGGCGGATATGGAAGTATCCCTTGGGGCCTTGGAGGGAGGTGAGGGGGGAGGTGTGGGCGCAAGTTTTGCATTTCCTGCGGTTGCAGGGGAAGGTGCCGGGAGTGGAGGCTGGGTTGGTGGGGGGTGTGGATCTGACGAGGGGGTCACGGAGGGAGTGGTCTCTCCAGAATGCTGATAGGGGAGGGGAGGGAAATATATCCTTGGTGGAGGGGTCCGTTTGGAGGTGGCAGAAATGACAAAGGATGATCCGATGTATCTGGAGGTTGGTGGGGTGGTAGGTGATTCTGTCCTGGTGGTGATTGGAGGGGCGGGGTTCAAGGGTGGAGGAGTGGGAAGTGGAGGAGATGCGCTGGAGAGCATCGTCAACCACTTTTGAGGGGAAATTGCGGTCTTTGAAGAAGGAGGCCATCTGGGTTGTTCGGTATTGGAATTGGTCCTCCTGGGAGCAGATGTGGCGAAGGCGAAGGAATTGGGAATATGGGATGGCGTTTTTACAGGAGGCAGGATGGGAGGAGGTGTAGTCTAGGTAGCTGTGGGAGTCAGTCGGTTTATAGTAAATCGTGTTGAGTCGGTCGCCCGAGATAGAAATGGGTATACTGTACTGGGAGATGGGGTGTTGTATACAGAGGGTATACTGTACTGGGAGATGGGGTGTTGTATACAGAGGGTATACTGTACTGGGAGGCAGGGTGTTGTATACAGAGGGTATACTGTTCTGGGAGATGGGGTGTTGTGTACAGAGGGTATACTGTACTGGGAGAGGGGGTATTGTGCACAGAGGGTATACTGTACTGGGAGGTGGGGTGTTGTATACAGAGGGTATACTGTGCTGGGAGACAGGGTGTTGTATACAGAGGATATACTGTACTGGGAGATGGGTTGTTGTGTACATAGGGTATATCGTACTGGGAAATGGGGAATTGTATACAGAATGTATACTGTAAGTGGGGGTTGGGGTGTTGTATACAGAAGATATACTGTAGTGGGAGGCAGGGTGCTGTATACAGTAGGTATACTGTACTGGGAGACATGGTGTTGTATACAGAGGGTATACTGTACTGGGAGACAGGGTGTTGTATACAGAGGGTATACTGCACTGGGAGATGGGGTATTGTGTACAGAGGGTATACTCTACTGGGAGACGGGGTGTTGTGTACAGAGGGTATACTGTACTGGGAGACTGGGTGTTGTGTACAGAGGGTATGCTGTTCTGGCAGACAGGATGTTGTATACAGAGGGTATACTGTACTGGGAGACGGGATGTTGTGTACAGAGGGTATACTGTACTGGGAGACGGGGTGTTGTGTACAGAGGGTATGCTGTACTGGGAGGCGGGGTGTTGTATACAGAGGGTATACTGTACTGGGAGATGGGGTGTTGTATACAGAGTGTATACTGTACTGGGAGACGGGGTGTTGTGTACAGTGGGTATACTATACTGGGAGATGGGGTGTTGTATACCGAGGGTATACTGTGCTGGGAAATGGGGTGTTGTGTACAGAGTGTATATCGTACTGGGAAACAGGGAGTTGTATACAGAATGTATACTGTAAGTGGGAGTTGGGGTGTTGTATACAGAAGATATACTGTACTGGGAGGCAGGGTGATGTATACAGTGGGTATACTGTACTGGGAGGCAGGGTGTTGTATACGGTGGGTATACTGTACTGGGAGACAGGGTGTTGTATACAGAGGATATACTGTACTGGGATATGGGGTGATGTAAACAGAGGGTATTCTGTACTGGCAGACAGGGTGTTGTACGCATAGGATATCCTGTACTGGGATATGGGGTGATGTATACAGAGGGTGTCCTGTACTGGGAGACATGGAGTTGTGTACAGAGGGTATACTGTACTGGCAGACAGGGTGTTGTACGCAGACGGTATACTGTCCTGGAAGACGGGGTGTTGTATATAGAGGGTATACTGTACTGGGAGACGGTGTTGTATACAGAGGGTATACTGTACTGGGAGATTGGGTGTTGTGTAAACAGGGTATACTGTACTGGGAGACAGGGTGTTGTATACAGATGGTATGCTGTACTGGGAGACGGGGTGTTGTGTACAGAGGGTATACTGTACTGCGAGGCAGGGTGTTGTATACAGACGGTATACTGTTCTGGGAGACGGGGTGTTCTTTACAGAGGGTATACTGTACTGGGAGACGGGGTGTTGTATACAGATGGTATACTGTACTGGGAGACGGGATGTTGTGTATAGAGGGTATACTGTACTGGGAGATGGGGTGTTGTGTACAGAGGGTATACTGTACTGGGAGACGGGGTGTTGTATACAGAGGGTATCCTCTACTGGGAGGCAGGGTGTTGTATACAGAGGGTATACTGTACTGGGAGTTGGGGTGTTGTGTACAGAGGGTATATCGTACTGGGAAATGGGGTGTTGTATACAGAATGTATACTGTAAGTGGGAGTTGGGGTGTTGTATACAGAGGGTATACTGTACTGGGAGACAGGGTGTTGGATAGAGCAGGTATACTGTACTGGGAGATGGGATGATGTATACAGAGGGTATACTGTACTGGGAGACAGGGTGTTGGATAGAGCAGGTATACTGTACTGGGAGATGGGATGATGTATACAGAGGGTATACTGTACTGGAAGATGGAGTGTTGTATATACAGAGGATACACAGTACTGGGATATGGGGTGATGTATACAGAGGGTATACTGTTCTGGAAGACGGGGTGTTGTATACCCAGGGTATATTGTACTGGGAGATGGTGTAGTAAACAGAGGTTATACTGTGCTGGGAGATGGGGTGTTGTGTACAGAAAATATACTGTACTGGGAGACAGGGTGTTGTATACAGAGGATATACTGTACTGGGAGATGGGTTGTTGTGTACATAGGGTATATCGTACTGGGAAATGGGGAGTTGTATACAAAATGTATACTGTAAGTGGGGGTTGGGGTGTTGTATACAGAAGATATACTGTAGTGGGAGGCAGGGTGCTGTATACAGAGGGTATACTGTACTGGGAGGCAGGGTGTTGTATACAGAGGGTATACTGTACTGGGAGGCAGGGTGTTGTATACAGTGGGTATACTGTACTGGGAGACAGAGTTTTGTATACAGAGAGTATACTGAACTGGCAGACAGGGTGTTGTACGCATAGGATATACTGTACTGGGATATGGGATAATGTAAACAGAGGGTGTCCTGTACTGGGAGACATGGAGTTGTGTACAGAGGGTATACTGTACTGGCAGACAGGGTGTTGTATACAGAGGGTATACTGTACTGGGAGACGGTGTTGTATTCAGAGTGTATACTGTACTGCGAGGTGGGGTGTTGTGTAAAGAGGGTATACTGTGCTGGGAGGCAGGGTGTTTTATACAGAGGGTATACTGTACTGGGAGATGGGGTGTTGTATACAGAGGGTTTACTGTACTGGGAGGTGGGGTGTTGTATACAGAGGGTATACTGTGCTGGGAGACAGATTAGTGGTGCTGGAAGAGCACAGCAGTTCAGGGAGCATCCGAGGAGCAGTAACTGCTGTGCTCTTCCAGCACCACTAATCCAGAATCTGGTTTCCAGCATCTGCAGTCATTGCTTTTACCCTGTGCTGGGAGACGGGGTGTTGTGTACAGAGGGTATACTGTACTGGGAGAGAGGGTGTTGTGTACAGAGGGTATACTGTACTGGGTGGCAGGGTGTTGTATGCGGTGGGTAGACTGTACTGGGAGACAAGGTGTTGGATACAGAGGGTATACTGTACTGGGAGACAGGGTGTTGTATACAGAGGGTATACTGTACTGGGAGACAGGGTGTTGTATACAGAGGGTATACTGTTCTGGGAGACAGGGTGTTGTATACAGAGGGTATACTGTACTGGGAGACAGGGTGTTGTATACAGAGGGTATACTGTACTGGGAGATGGGATGATGTATAGAGAGGGTTTCCTATACTGGAAGACGGAGTGTTGTATACGGATGGTGTACTGAACTGGGAGACGGTGTAGTATACAGAGGTTATAGTGTACTGGGAGACGGGGTGTTGTATACAGAGGTTATACTGTACTGGGAGACAGGGTGTTGTATACAGAGGGTATACTGTGCTGGGAGGCAGGGTGTTGTATACAGAGGGTATACTGTTCTGGGAGTTGGGATGATGTAACGAGAGGGTATACTATACTGGAAGACGGGATGTTGTGTACAGAGGGTATACTGTACTGGGAGATGGGGTGTTGTATACAGAGGGTATACTGTACTGGGAGACGGGGTGTTGTGTACAGAGGGTATACTGTACTGGGAGATGGGATGATGTATAGAGAGGGTATACTGTACTGGGAGATGGGGTGTTGTATATAGAGGGTATACTGTACTGGGAGATGGGTATTGTATATAGAGGTTATAATGCATTGGGAGGCAAGGTGTTGTGTACAGAGGGTATACTGTACTGCTAGACAGGGTAGTGTATACAGAGGGTAGACCGTACTGGGAGACAGGGTGTTGTATACAGAGGGTATACTGTACTGGGAGGCAGGGTATTTTATACAGTGGGTATACTGTACTGGGAGGCAGGGTGTTGGTTACAGAGGGTATACTGTGCTGGGAGGCAGGGTGTTGTATACAGAGGGTATGCTGTTCTGGGAGTTGGGGTGTTGTGTACAGAGGGTATACTGTACTGGGAGACAGGGTGTTGTATACAGAGGGTATACTGTACTGGGAGATGGGATGATGTAACGAGAGGGTATACTATACTGGAAGACGGGATGTTGTGTACAGAGGGTATACTGTACTGGGAGACGGGGTGTTGTGTACAGAGGGTATACTGTACTGGGAGATGGGGTGTTGTATATAATGGGTATACTGTACTGGGAGGCAGGGTGTTGTATACAGAGGGTATACTGTACTGGGAGGCCGGGTGTTGTGTACAGAGGGTATACTGTTCTGGGAGGCAGGATGTTGTATACAGAGGGTATACTGTACTGGGAGGCAGGATGTTGTATACAGAGGGTATACTGTACTGGGAGACGGGGTGTTGTATACAGAGGGTATACTGTTCTGGGAGGCAGGATGTTGTGTACAGAGGGTATACTGTACTGGGAGGCAGGGTGTTGTAGATAGAGGGTATCCTCTAATGAGAGGCAGGGTGTTGTATACAGAGGGTATCCTCTACTGGGAGATGGGTTGTTGTGTACAGAGGGTATACTGTACTGGGAGGCCGGGTGTTGTGTACAGAGGGTATACTGTACCGGGAGGCAGGGTGTTGTGTACAGAGGGTATACTGTACTGGGAGATGGGTTGTTGTGTACAGAGGGTATACTGTACTGGGAGGCAGTGTGTTGTATACAGAGGGTATACTCTACTGGGAGGCCGGGTGTTGTGTACAGAGGGTATACTGTACCGGGAGGCAGGGTGTTGTGTACAGAGGGTATACTGTACTGGGAGATGGGTTGTTGTGTACAGAGGGTATACTGTACCGGGAGGCAGGGTGTTGTGTACAGAGGGTATACTGTACTGGGAGATGGGTTGTTGTGTACAGAGGGTATACTGTACCGGGAGGCAGGGTGTTGTGTACAGAGGGTATACTGTACTGGGAGATGGGTTGTTGTGTACAGAGGGTATACTGTACTGGGAGACAGTGTGTTGTGTACAGAGGGTATACTGTACTGGGAGGCAGGGTGTTGTGTACAGAGGGTATACTGTACTGGGAGGCAGGGTGTTGTGTACAGAGGGTATACTGTACCGGGTGGCAGGGTGTTGTGTACAGCGGGAATACTGTACCGGGAGGCAGGGTGTTGTGTACAGAGGGAATACTGTACCGGGAGGCCGGGTGTTGTATACAGAGGGTATACTGTTCTGGGAGATGGGGTGTTGTGTACAGAGGGAATACTGTACCGGGATGCAGTGTTTTCTCCATCTGTGTCCCTGTTGTGTTGGGTTGGTGCCTGTGGACAATAAAACATCTGCTGAGCTGCAGCCCCCAGGTGGCGCTCACTGCTATGAATGTGTTTGTGACAATCCTGTTCCCTTTGGGGTTTAATACTGTGAATAAGGATTTGGGTTTCCATGCATGTTTCTCAGGCTCTCCACTCTGATATCTTGGCTTTTTAAAAAAATCTACCTGGATAATCATGTACTGTATACGCCACTGGAATATCGATTTGCATGGAATGAGCTGTTTGAGCTGTATATAATGCCAAAATATTGTAAAGTATAATTTCTAAAAAGTGAAGCTTGCTACACAAATGGACACGAGAATTGAAACGAAACTGTAAATTTGAATTTGTGCCTTTTTTTTCCCTTGTACAGAATGTAAACAATATGGAATATCAGCTGTATATTTCCCTAGATCTTATTAAAGCTTTTGAGATCAGACTTTTTCTGAAGTTGGCTTTGTCTGTTCTTAGACTGACTCGTGTCATTCATTAATTTAGTCATTTGCTCATCCTAATTGGTTATTTCCTGCAATCTGAAATGATCCGTTTCCTTTGGCCAACCCCTCCCCACACCACCTGGCCTCCTGACTCTGTTTTGTAATTTATATGATGGTTGGTACAGAGTCCGGCTCGATAATTTGATCTCTGTTTGAAAGCAGGGGAACTGTCACACTGTCACCTGGGGGTAGCAGGGTGCTGGGTGGGTGGGAGATATATCACTTTCTCAGGGTTAGTCCAGACACAAACACGGCCGGGGGGGTTGACGATGTGGGTTATACCACTCCACTGCAAGGCACAAATTCATCTTTACAGTCTCGTCTTTTGTTTTCAGACAGGTTTCTGGGAGCGAGATCAAACACCATACGTTGCCTGGAAATGTTGACACAGTCCCACTGGCCCAGTCCCTCCCTAACACAGACAGCGTCACAGCAACAGGACTAGTCTGTTTGCTCAGAATGTCACCCCTGCACTCAGTCGGTTCAGTAAGTCCCAGACTTTACACAACCTCACACACAGGCAAGAGATGACAACAGCTGGCAGTGAGAAAGGCTGAGGCCTCCGGCACAGGCTACTGCAGATGACACTGAGAGACTGATGTCTGCTCCCAGTCCACTCTGTCTCAGTGACACCTCCGTCCCCAGTCTCACTCTGTCCCAGTGACAGCCCCGTCCCCAGTCTCACTCTGTCCCAGTGACAGCCCCGTCCCCAGTCTCCCTCTGTCTCAGTGACAGCCCCGTCCCCAGTCTCACTCTGTCGCAGTGACACCTCCGTCCCCAGTCTCACTCTGTCTCAGTGACAGCTCCGTCCCCAGTCTCGCTCTGTCTCAGTGACAGCTCCGTCCCCAGTCTCACTCTGTCTCAGTGACGGCCTCGTCCCCAGTCTCACTCTGTCCCAGTGACACCTCCATCCCCAGTCTCACTCTGTCTCAGTGACAGCCTCGTCCCCAGTCTCACTCTGTCTCAGTGACGGCCCTGTCCCCAGTCTCGCTCTGTCCCAGTGACGGCCCCGTCCCCAGTCTCGCTCTGTCCCAGTGACACCTCCATCCCCAGTCTCACTCTGTCTCAGTGACACCTCCGTCCCCAGTCTCACTCTGTCTCAGTGACACCTCCGTCCCCAGTCTCACTCTGTCCCAGTGACAGCTCCATCCCCAGTCTCACTCTGTCTCAGTGACAGCCCCGTCCCCAGTCTAGCTCTGTCCCAGTGACACCTCCATCCCCAGTCTCACTCTGTCTCAGTGACGGCCTCGTCCCCAGTCTCACTCTGTCTCAGTGACACCTCCGTCCCCCGTCTCACTCTGTCCCAGTGACACCACCGTCCCCAGTCTCACTCTGTCTCAGTGACAGCCCCGTCCCCCGTCTCGCTCTGTCTCAGTGACAGCCCCGTCCCCAGTCTCACTCTGTCTCAGTGACAGCCCCGTCCCCCGTCTCACTCTGTCTCAGTGACAGCCCTGTCCCCAGTCTCACTCTGTCTCAGTGACAGCCCCGTCCCCCGTCTCGCTCTGTCTCAGTGACAGCCCCGTCCCCAGTCTCACTCTGTCTCAGTGACAGCCCCGTCCCCCGTCTCACTCTGTCTCAGTGACAGCCCTGTCCCCAGTCTCACTCTGTCTCAGTGACACCTCCGTCCCCAGTCTCCCTCTGTCTCAGTGACAGCCCCTCCCCAGTCTCGCTCTGTCTCAGTGACAGCTCCGTCCCCAGTCTCGCTCTGTCTCAGTGACAGCTCCATCCCCAGTCTCGCTCTGTCTCAGTGACAGCCCCGTCCCCAGTCTCACTCTGTCTCAGTGACACCTCCGTCCCCAGTCTCACTCTGTCTCAGTGACAGCTCCATCCCCCGTCTCGCTCTGTCTCAGTGACCTTTCTGTCCCCAGTCTGACTCTGTCTCAGTGACAGCTCCATCCCCAGTCTCGCTCTGTCTCAGTGACCTTTCTGTCCCCAGTCTGACTCTGTCTCAGTGACAGCTCCGTCCCCCGTCTCCCTCTGTCTCAGTGACAGCTCCGTCCCCAGTCTCACTCTGTCTCAGTGACAGCTCCATCCCCAGTCTCGCTCTGTCTCAGTGACACCTCCGTCCCCAGCCTCCCTCTGTCCCAGTGACAGCTCCGTCCCCAGTCTCCCTCTGTCTCAGTGACAGCTCCGTCCCCAGTCTCACTCTGTCTCAGTGACAGCTCCGTCCCCAGTCTCACTGTGTCTCAGTGACACCTCCGTCCCCAGTCTCACTCTGTCTCAGTGACAGCTCCATCCCCAGTCTCGCTCTGTCTCAGTGACCTTTCTGTCCCCAGTCTGACTCTGTCTCAGTGACACCTCCGTCCCCAGTCTCACTCTGTCTCAGTGACACCTCCGTCCCCAGTCTCACTCTGTCTCAGTGACAGCTCTGTCCCCAGTCTCGCTCTGTCTCAGTGACAGCTCCGACCCAGTCTCCCTCTGTCTCAGTGACACCTCCGTCCCCAGTCTCGCTCTGTCCTAGTGACACCTCCGTCCCCAGTCTCCCTCTGTCTCAGTGACACCTCCGTCCCCAGTCTCCCTCTGTCTCAGTGACACCTCCGTCCCCAGTCTCACTCTGTCCCAGTGACACCTCCGTCCCCAGTCTCCCTCTGTCTCAGTGACACCTCCGTCCCCAGTCTCCCTCTGTCTCAGTGACACCTCCGTCCCCAGTCTCCCTCTGTCCCAGTGACACCTCCGTCCCCAGTCTCCCTCTGTCCCAGTGACAGCCCCGTCCCCAGTCTCACTCTGTCCCAGTGACAGCCCCGTCCCCAGTCTCCCTCTGTCCCAGTGACAGCCCCGTCCCCAGTCTCCCTCTGTCTCAGTGACCCCTCCGTCCCCAGTCTCGCTCTGTCTCAGTGACACCTCCGTCCCCAGTCTCACTCTGTCTCAGTGACACCTCCGTCCCCAGTCTCACTCTGTCTCAGTGACACCTCCGTCCCCAGTCTCACTCTGTCTCAGTGACACCTCCGTCCCCAGTCTCACTGTGTCTCAGTGACACCTCCATCCCCAGTCTCACTGTGTCTCAGTGACAGCTCCATCCCCAGTCTCACTGTGTCTCAGTGACAGCTCCGTCCCCAGTCTCACTCTGTCTCAGTGACACCTCCGTCCCCAGTCTCACTGTGTCTCAGTGACAGCTCCGTCCCCAGTCTCACTGTGTCTCAGTGACAGCCCCGTCCCCAGTCTCACTCTGTCCCAGTGACACCTCCGTCCCCAGTCTCACTCTGTCCCAGTGACAGCTCCATCCCCAGTCTCCCTCTGTCTCAGTGACACCTCCATCCCCAGTCTCACTGTGTCTCAGTGACAGCTCCATCCCCAGTCTCACTCTGTCTCAGTGACACCTCCGTCCCCAGTCTCACTGTGTCTCAGTGACAGCCCCGTCCCCAGTCTCACTCTGTCTCAGTGACACCTCCGTCCCCAGTCTCACTCTGTCCCAGTGACAGCTCCATCCCCAGTCTCCCTCTGTCTCAGTGACACCTCCGTCCCCAGTCTCACTCTGTCCTAGTGACAGCTCCATCCCCAGTCTCACTCTGTCTCAGTGACCCCTCCGTCCCCAGTCTCGCTCTGTCTCAGTGACACCTCCGTCCCCAGTCTCACTCTGACTCAGTGACACCTCCGTCCCCAGTCTCACTCTGTCTCAGTGACAGCCCCGTCCCCAGTCTCACTCTGTCTCAGTGACACCTCCGTCCCCAGTCTCACTCTGTCCCAGTGACAGCCCCGTCCCCAGTCTCACTCTGTCTCAGTGACAGCTCCGTCCCCAGTCTCACTGTGTCTCAGTGACAGCCCCGTCCCCAGTCTCACTCTGTCTCAGTGACACCTCCGTCCCCAGTCTCACTCTGTCTCAGTGACACCTCCGTCCCCAGTCTCACTCTGTCTCAGTGACACCTCCGTCCCCAGTCTCACTCTGTCTCAGTGACACCTCCGTCCCCAGTCTCACTCTGTCTCAGTGACACCTCCGTCCCCAGTCTCACTCTGTCTCAGTGACACCTCCGTCCCCAGTCTCACTCTGTCTCAGTGACACCTCCGTCCCCAGTCTCACTCTGTCTCAGTGACACCTCCATCCCCAGTCTCACTCTGTCTCAGTGACACCTCCGTCCCCAGTCTCACTCTGTCCCAGTGACACCTCCGTCCCCAGTCTCCCTCTGTCTCAGTGACAGCCCTGTCCCCAGTCTCACTCTGTCTCAGTGACACCTCCGTCCCCAGTCTCCCTCTGTCTCAGTGACAGCCCTGTCCCCAGTCTCACTCTGTCTCAGTGACAGCCCCGTCCCCAGTCTCGCTCTGTCTCAGTGACAGCCCCGTCCCCAGTCTCACTCTGTCTCAGTGACACCTCCGTCCCCAGTCTCACTCTGTCTCAGTGACAGCTCCGTCCCCAGTCTCACTCTGTCTCAGTGACAGCTCCGTCCCCAGTCTCACTCTGTCTCAGTGACACCTCCGTCCCCAGTCTCCCTCTGTCTCAGTGACAGCCCTGTCCCCAGTCTCACTCTGTCTCAGTGACAGCCCCGTCCCCAGTCTCGCTCTGTCTCAGTGACAGCCCCGTCCCCAGTCTCACTCTGTCTCAGTGACACCTCCGTCCCCAGTCTCACTCTGTCTCAGTGACAGCTCCGTCCCCAGTCTCACTCTGTCTCAGTGACAGCCCCGTCCCCAGTCTCGCTCTGTCCCAGTGACACCTCCATCCCCAGTCTCACTCTCTCTCAGTGACAGCCCCGTCCCCAGTCTCACTCTGTCTCAGTGACAGCTCCGTCCCCAGTCTCACTCTGCCTCAGTGACACCTCCGTCCCCAGTCTCACTCTGTCTCAGTGACACCTCCGTCCCCCGTCTCACTCTGTCTCAGTGACAGCTCCGTCCCCAGTCTCACTCTGTCTCAGTGACACCTCCGTCCCCAGTCTCACTCTGTCTCAGTGACACCTCCGTCCCCAGTCTCACTCTGTCTCAGTGACAGCCCCGTCCCCAGTCTCACTCTGTCTCAGTGACAGCCCCGTCCCCAGTCTCCCTCTGTCTCAGTGACAGCTCCATCCCCAGTCTCACTGTGTCTCAGTGACAGCCCCGTCCCCAGTCTCCCTCTGTCTCAGTGACAGCTCCATCCCCAGTCTCGCTCTGTCTCAGTGACACCTCCGTCCCCAGTCTCGCTCTGTCCCAGTGACACCTCCGTCCCCCGTCTCACTCTGTCTCAGTGACACCTCCGTCCCCAGTCTCGCTCTGTCCCAGTGACACCTCCATCCCCAGTCTCGCTCTGTCTCAGTGACACCTCCGTCCCCCGTCTCACTCTGTCTCAGTGACACCTCCGTCCCCCGTCTCACTCTGTCTCAGTGACACCTCCGTCCCCAGTCTCGCTCTGTCCCAGTGACACCTCCATCCCCAGTCTCACTCTGTCTCAGTGACACCTCCGTCCCCAGTCTCACTCTCTCAGTGACAGCCCCGTCCCCAGTCTCGCTCTGTCTCAGTGACAGCCCTGTCCCCAGTCTCACTCTGTCCCAGTGACACCTCCGTCCCCAGTCTCCCTCTGTCCCAGTGACACCTCCGTCCCCCGTCTCACTCTGTCCCAGTGACACCTCCGTCCCCAGTCTCACTCTGTCTCAGTGACACCTCCGTCCCCAGTCTCACTCTCTCAGTGACACCTCCATCCCCAGTCTCACTCTGTCTCAGTGACACCTCCGTCCCCAGTCTCACTGTGTCTCAGTGACAGTCCCGTCCCCAGTCTCACTCTGTCTCAGTGACACCTCCGTCCCCAGTCTCACTCTGTCTCAGTGACACCTCCGTCCCCAGTCTCACTCTGTCTCAGTGACACCTCCATCCCCAGTCTCACTCTGTCTCAGTGACACCTCCGTCCCCAGTCTCCCTCTGTCTCAGTGACAGCCCCGTCCCCAGTCTCGCTCTGTCTCAGTGACACCTCCGTCCCCCGTCTCACTCTGTCTCAGTGACACCTCCGTCCCCAGTCTCCCTCTGTCTCAGTGACAGCCCCGTCCCCAGTCTCACTCTGTCTCAGTGACAGCCCCGTCCCCAGTCTCACTCTGTCTCAGTGACAGCCCCGTCCCCAGTCTCACTCTGTCTCAGTGACAGCTCCGTCCCCAGTCTCACTCTGTCTCAGTGACACCTCCGTCCCCAGTCTCACTCTGTCTCAGTGACACCTCCGTCCCCAGTCTCACTCTGTCTCAGTGACACCTCCGTCCCCAGTCTCGCTCTGTCTCAGTGACACCTCCGTCCCCAGTCTCACTCTGTCTCAGTGACACCTCCGTCCCCAGTCTCACTCTGTCCCAGTGACACCTCCGTCCCCAGTCTCCCTCTGTCCCAGTGACACCTCCGTCCCCAGTCTCACTCTGTCCCAGTGACAGCCCCGTCCCCAGTCTCACTCTGTCCCAGTGACACCTCCGTCCCCAGTCTCACTCTGTCTCAGTGACAGCTCCGTCCCCAGTCTCACTCTGTCTCAGTGACACCTCCGTCCCCAGTCTCACTCTGTCTCAGTGACACCTCCGTCCCCAGTCTCACTCTGTCTCAGTGACAGCTCCGTCCCCAGTCTCACTCTGTCTCAGTGACACCTCCGTCCCCAGTCTCACTCTGTCTCAGTGACACCTCCGTCCCCAGTCTCACTCTGTCTCAGTGACAGCCCCGTCCCCAGTCTCACTCTGTCTCAGTGACAGCCCCGTCCCCCGTCTCACTCTGTCTCAGTGACACCTCCGTCCCCCGTCTCACTCTGTCTCAGTGACACCTCCGTCCCCAGTCTCACTCTGTCTCAGTGACACCTCCGTCCCCAGTCTCACTCTGTCTCAGTGACACCTCCGTCCCCAGTCTCACTCTGTCCCAGTGACACCTCCGTCCCCAGTCTCCCTCTGTCCCAGTGACACCTCCGTCCCCAGTCTCACTCTGTCCCAGTGACAGCCCCGTCCCCAGTCTCACTCTGTCTCAGTGACACCTCCGTCCCCAGTCTCACTCTGTCTCAGTGACACCTCCGTCCCCAGTCTCACTCTGTCTCAGTGACACCTCCGTCCCCAGTCTCGCTCTGTCTCAGTGACACCTCCGTCCCCAGTCTCGCTCTGTCTCAGTGACACCTCCGTCCCCAGTCTCACTCTGTCTCAGTGACACCTCCGTCCCCAGTCTCACTCTGTCTCAGTGACACCTCCGTCCCCAGTCTCACTCTGTCCCAGTGACACCTCCGTCCCCAGTCTCACTCTGTCTCAGTGACAGCTCCGTCCCCAGTCTCACTCTGTCTCAGTGACACCTCCGTCCCCAGTCTCACTCTGTCTCAGTGACACCTCCGTCCCCAGTCTCACTCTGTCTCAGTGACAGCCCCGTCCCCAGTCTCACTCTGTCTCAGTGACACCTCCGTCCCCAGTCTCGCTCTGTCTCAGTGACAGCCCCGTCCCCAGTCTCGCTCTGTCCCAGTGACAGCCCCGTCCCCAGTCTCACTCTGTCTCAGTGACAGCCCCGTCCCCAGTCTCACTCTGTCTCAGTGTCACCTCCGTCCCCAGTCTCACTCTGTCTCAGTGACAGCCCCGTCCCCAGTCTCCCTCTGTCCCAGTGACACCTCCGTCCCCAGTCTCACTCTGTCTCAGTGACAGCCCCGTCCCCAGTCTCACTCTGTCTCAGTGACACCTCCGTCCCCAGTCTCACTCTGTCTCAGTGACAGCCCCGTCCCCAGTCTCACTCTGTCTCAGTGACAGCCCCGTCCCCAGTCTCACTCTGTCTCAGTGACACCTCCGTCCCCAGTCTCACTCTGTCTCAGTGACACCTCCGTCCCCAGTCTCACTCTGTCTCAGTGACAGCTCCGTCCCCAGTCTCGCTCTGTCTCAGTGACACCTCCGTCCCCAGTCTCACTCTGTCCCAGTGACAGCTCCGTCCCCAGTCTCACTCTGTCTCAGTGACAGCCCCGTCCCCAGTCTCACTCTGTCTCAGTGACAGCCCCGTCCCCAGTCTCACTCTGTCTCAGTGACACCTCCGTCCCCCGTCTCACTCTGTCTCAGTGACAGCCCCGTCCCCAGTCTCACTCTGTCTCAGTGACACCTCCGTCCCCCGTCTCACTCTGTCTCAGTGACACCTCCGTCCCCAGTCTCACTCTGTCTCAGTGACACCTCCGTCCCCAGTCTCCCTCTGTCTCAGTGACACCTCCGTCCCCCGTCTCACTCTGTCTCAGTGACACCTCCGTCCCCAGTCTCCCTCTGTCTCAGTGACACCTCCATCCCCAGTCTCACTCTGTCTCAGTGACACCTCCGTCCCCAGTCTCACTCTGTCTCAGTGACAGCTCCGTCCCCAGTCTCACTCTGTCTCAGTGACACCTCCGTCCCCAGTCTCACTCTGTCTCAGTGACACCTCCGTCCCCAGTCTCACTCTGTCTCAGTGACACCTCCGTCCCCAGTCTCCCTCTGTCTCAGTGACAGCCCCGTCCCCAGTCTCCCTCTGTCTCAGTGACACCTCCGTCCCCAGTCTCACTCTGTCGCAGTGACACCTCCGTCCCCAGTCTCACTCTGTCTCAGTGACAGCCCCGTCCCCCGTCTCGCTCTGTCCCAGTGACAGCCCCGTCCCCAGTCTCCCTCTGTCTCAGTGACACCTCCGTCCCCAGTCTCACTCTGTCGCAGTGACACCTCCGTCCCCAGTCTCACTCTGTCTCAGTGACACCTCCGTCCCCAGTCTCCCTCTGTCTCAGTGACACCTCCGTCCCCAGTCTCACTCTGTCTCAGTGACAGCTCCGTCCCCAGTCTCACTCTGTCTCAGTGACAGCCCCGTCCCCCGTCTCACTCTGTCTCAGTGACAGCCCCGTCCCCAGTCTCACTCTGTCTCAGTGACAGCCCCGTCCCCAGTCTCACTCTGTCTCAGTGACACCTCCGTCCCCAGTCTCACTCTGTCTCAGTGACACCTCCGTCCCCAGTCTCACTCTGTCCCAGTGACAGCCCCGTCCCCAGTCTCACTCTGTCTCAGTGACACCTCCGTCCCCAGTCTCACTCTGTCTCAGTGACACCTCCGTCCCCAGTCTCACTCTGTCTCAGTGACACCTCCGTCCCCAGTCTCACTCTGTCTCAGTGACAGCCCCGTCCCCCGTCTCACTCTGTCTCAGTGACAGCCCCGTCCCCAGTCTCACTCTGTCTCAGTGACAGCCCCGTCCCCAGTCTCACTCTGTCTCAGTGACACCTCCGTCCCCAGTCTCACTCTGTCCCAGTGACAGCTCCGTCCCCAGTCTCACTCTGTCTCAGTGACACCTCCGTCCCCAGTCTCACTCTGTCTCAGTGACAGCCCCGTCCCCAGTCTCACTCTGTCTCAGTGACAGCCCCGTCCCCAGTCTCACTCTGTCCCAGTGACAGCCCCGTCCCCAGTCTCACTCTGTCCCAGTGACAGCCCCGTCCCCCGTCTCACTCTGTCTCAGTGACAGCCCCGTCCCCAGTCTCACTCTGTCCCAGTGACAGCCCCGTCCCCAGTCTCACTCTGTCTCAGTGACACCTCCGTCCCCAGTCTCACTCTGTCTCAGTGACAGCCCCGTCCCCAGTCTCACTCTGTCTCAGTGACAGCCCCGTCCCCAGTCTCACTCTGTCTCAGTGACACCTCCGTCCCCAGTCTCGCTCTGTCTCAGTGACAGCTCCATCCCCAGTCTCACTCTGTCCCAGTGACAGCCCCGTCCCCAGTCTCACTCTGTCTCAGTGACACCTCCGTCCCCAGTCTCACTCTGTCTCAGTGACAGCTCCATCCCCAGTCTCACTCTGTCTCAGTGACAGCCCCGTCCCCCGTCTCACTCTGTCTCAGTGACACCTCCGTCCCCAGTCTCACTCTGTCTCAGTGACACCTCCGTCCCCAGTCTCACTCTGTCTCAGTGACACCTCCGTCCCCAGTCTCACTCTGTCTCAGTGACACCTCCATCCCCAGTCTCACTCTGTCCCAGTGACAGCCCCGTCCCCAGTCTCACTCTGTCCCAGTGACAGCCCCGTCCCCAGTCTCACTCTGTCCCAGTGACACCTCCATCCCCAGTCTCACTCTGTCTCAGTGACAGCTCTGTCCCCAGTCTCACTCTGTCTCAGTGACGGCCCCGTCCCCAGTCTCACTCTGTCTCAGTGACAGCTCCGTCCCCAGTCTCACTCTGTCTCAGTGACACCTCCGTCCCCCGTCTCACTCTGTCTCAGTGACAGCTCCGTCCCCAGTCTCACTCTGTCTCAGTGACACCTCCGTCCCCCGTCTCACTCTGTCTCAGTGACAGCTCTGTCCCCAGTCTCACTCTGTCTCAGTGACGGCCCCGTCCCCAGTCTCACTCTGTCTCAGTGACAGCTCCGTCCCCAGTCTCACTCTGTCTCAGTGACACCTCCGTCCCCCGTCTCACTCTGTCTCAGTGACAGCCCCGTCCCCAGTCTCACTCTGTCTCAGTGACACCTCCGTCCCCAGTCTCACTCTGTCTCAGTGACAGCCCCGTCCCCCGTCTCACTCTGTCTCAGTGACACCTCCGTCCCCAGTCTCGCTCTGTCTCAGTGACAGCTCCGTCCCCAGTCTCACTCTGTCTCAGTGACAGCTCCGTCCCCAGTCTCACTCTGTCTCACCAAAGCTTTTTCATTGCCCCTTCTAGCTCTGCTATGTTAATTCTTCAGCTCCTTCCTGACTACCTTGTAACCCTGTAGAGACCTGTCTGAATCCTTGCCTCCTCAACCTGAAGTAAGCTTCCTTCTCCCACTTGACTAGATGTTCCACATCCCTTGTAAGCCAAGGTTCCTTCACCCTCCCATCCCTTCCTTGCCTCGGTGGGACAAACCTATCCAGCACTATCAGCAAGTGCTCCCTAAACAACCTCCACATTCCTCTCATGTATTTCCCTGAGAACATCTGTTCCCAATTTATGCTCCACAGTTCCTGCCTAATAGCATTGTAATTCCCCCTCCCCCAGTTAAATACTTTCCCACACTGTCTGCTTCTATCCCTCTCCGTGACTATAGTAAAGGTCAGGGAGTTGTGATCACTATCACCGAAATGCTCTCCCACTGAGAGATCGGACACCTGGCCTGGTTCGTTGCCATGCACCAAATCCAAAATGCCTTCCCCTCTCGACGACCTATCTCCATATAGAATCAGGAATCTTTGCTGGACACACCTGACAAAAATGGTTCCATCCAAACAATTTGCACTAAGAAAGTTCCAATCAATATTAGGGAAGATAAAGTCACCCATGACAACAACCCTGTTCCTTCGGCATCTTTACAAAACATATCTCCCAATTTCCTCCTCCGTGTCTCTGAAGCTATTGGGGGGTCTTTAGAAAACTCCTAATAAAGTGACTGCTCCTTTCCTGTCTCTGTCTTCCATCCACATTGACTCTGAAGACAAACCCTCCTCAATGACCTCCCTTTCTGTAGCTGTGATACTAACGCTGATTAGCAATGCCGCTCCCTCACCTCCTTTACCCCTCCCTTTTTCAAGCAACATGACAGATCGGAGCCACAGTCAGCCACGCAGCCCTCCAAGATGGTTCCATCATTCAACAATTTCATCGCACATCCACCCCAGGCTTCACCTGGGAGCCCTCAACCTTTCGAAGTTTCAGAGGTTTCATCAATCTAGCCGATACAATCTCTGGGGTAGACCATTCCAGACAATCAATAGCTCTGAGGAGAATACATACCTTCATGGCTGAGTTTGAAATGAATGTACTTTGAGACTCTCCCACCAGTGCAAACATCTTTGAGTCATACAGCACAACCAGTCCGTGCTAAATATCATCCCAAACTCGACCAGTCCCAGCTGCCTGCTCCTGGTTCATATCCCTCCAAACCTTGCCCATCCTAATGTCTTTTCAACATTGTAACTGTACTCAACATTGACCCTGTGAATGTTTTATGTTTCAATAAGATCACTCCCCATTCTTCTAAGCTCTCCCTGTCCTGGGAATGTTTGATGGGGGACAGTGTAGAGTGAGCTTTACTCTGCATCTGACCCCGTGCTGTCCCCGTCCTGGGGGTGTTTGACCATGCTGTACATCTCTATGACTCTATGACAGTGTAGAGAGAGCTTTATTCTGTATCTAACCCTGTGTTGTCTGAGTCTTGGCAGTGTTTGTTGGGGACGGTGTAGAGGGAGCTTGACTCTGTCTCACCCCGTGCTGTCTCAGCCTTGGGAGTGTTTGTTGGGGACAGTGTAGAGGGAGCTTGACTCTGTATCTAACCAAGTGCTGTCTCAGCCTTGGGAGTGTTTGTTGGGGACAGTGTAGAGGGAGCTTGACTCTGTATCTAACCCTGTGCTGTCTCAGCCTTGGGAGTGTTTGTTGGGGACGGTGTAGAGAGAGCTTGACTCTGTATCTAACCAAGTGCTGTCTCAGCCTTGGGAGTGTTTGTTGGGGACGGTGTAGAGGGAGCTTGACTCTGTATCTAACCAAGTGCTGTCTCAGCCTTGGGAGTGTTTGTTGGGGACAGTGTAGAGGGAGCTTGACTCTGTATCTAACCAAGTGCTGTCTCAGCCTTGGGAGTGTTTGTTGGGGACAGTGTAGAGGGAGCTTGACTCTGTATCTAACCCTGTGCTGTTTGGGACTCTGGTCATATGACTTCAAGGACCACATTGGTTCAAGAACAGCTCATCACCACCACTTTCTCATTCACTCACAGGATGTGGGTGTCACTGGGAAAGCCAGCATCTGTGACCCATTTCCAATTGCCTTGGTTTCCGCAGAGTTCCAGGGAGGTGGAGGAGAGGATCAGCAAAACGATTCTGAGTAGGAGTGAGCGGAACAGGGTGGTCATTATGGGGGACTTTAACTTCCCCAACATTGACTGGAATGCTATAACTCTAGTACGTTGGATGGATCAGTTTTTGTCCAGTGTGTACAGGAGGGTTTCCTGACACAGTATGTCGAAGGGCCGATGAGAAGGGGACTCCACACTGGATCTGGTGCTTGGTAATGAACCAGGCCAGGTGTTTGATTTAGTTGTAGGTGGGCACTTTGGAGAGAGTGACCATAATTCAGTTACGTTTCGATTAGCGATAGAGAGATAGGTACATGCCACAGAACAAGAGTTATCGATGGGGAAGGGCAATTATAATGCGACTAGGCAAGACTTAGGAGGCATAGAATGCAGTAGCAAAATGCAGGGGATGGGGACAATTGAAATGGGGAACTGGTTTAAGGAACCGATATTGCGTGTCCTTGTTAAGTATGTCCCTGTCAGGCAGGGAGGAAGTGATAAGGTAAGGGAACCGTGGTTTACTAAAGGAATTGTCTCTCTTGTTAAGCGGAAGAGAATGAGACGAGATGGTTCAGATGGAGAGTTACAGATTAGCTCAAATGGATTTAAAGAGAGAGTTAAGAAGAGCAATGAGGATACATGGGCAGTCTTTAGCAAATAGAATAAAGGAGCACCCTAAAGTTTTCTATAGGTATGTGAGGAATAAAAGGATGATTAGGGTAGGAATAGGACCCTGTGGAGATCGGAGAGGTGCTAAAGGAACATTTCTCATCGGTTTTCACTCAGGTAAAGGAGAATATTGTGGAGGAGAAGACTGAGATATGGGCTATTAGACTAGAAAGGATTGAGGTTAGTAAGGAGTTGTTATCATTTCTGGAAGGAGTGAAAGTAGCTAAGACCTCTGGGCTGGTTGGAATTTATCCGAGGATTTTCTGGGAAGCTAGGGAGAAGATAGCAGAGCTTTTGGCTTTGATATTTGAGTTGTCATTGTCTACAGGTTTAGTACCAGAGGACTGGAGGATTGCAAATGTTGAGCCCGTGTTCAAGAAGGGCGGCAGAGATGACCCAGGAAATTATAGACCAGTGAGCCTTAGGTCTGTCGTAGGAAAGGATTACAAGAGATAGGATTTATAATCATCTAGCAAACAACAATTTGATTGGGCATAGAGTCATAGAGATGTACAGCACAGAAACAGACCCTTCAGTCCAACCCATCTATGCCGACCAGATATCCCAACCCAATCTAGTCCCACCTGCCAGCACCCGGCCAGTATCCCTCCAAACCCTTCCTATTAAATGTTGCAATTGTACCAGCCTCCACCACATCCTCTGGCAGCTCATTCCATACACACACCACCCTCTGTGTGAAAACGTTGCCCCTTAGGTCTCTTTTATATCTTTCCCCTCTCACCCTAAACCTATGCCCTCTAGTCTGGACTCCCTGACCCCAGGGAAAAGACTTTGTCTATTTACCCTTTCCACGCCCCTCATAATTTTGTAAACCTCTATAAAGTCACCCCTCAGCCTCCAATGCTCCATGGAAAACAGCCCCAGCCTGTTCAGCCTCTCCTCAAATCCTCCAACCCTGGCAACATCCTTGTAAATCTTTTCTGAACCCTTTCAAGTTTCATAAAATCTTTCTGATAGGAAGGAGACCAGAATTGCACGCAATATTCCAACAGTGGCCTAACCAATACCCTGTACAGCCGCAACATGACCTCCCAACTCCTGTACTCAATACTCTGACCAATAAAGGAAAGCATACCAAACACCTTCTTCACTATCCTATCTACCTGCGACTTCACTATCAAGGAGCTATGAACCTGCACTCCAAGGTCACTTTGTTCAGCAACACTCCCTAGGACCTTACCATTAAGTGTATTAAGTCCTGCTAAGATTTGCTTCCCCAAAATGCAGCACCTCGCATTTATCTGAATTAAACTCTATCTGCCACTTCTCAGCCCATTGGCCCATCTGGTCCAGATCCTGTTGTAATCTGAGGTAACCCTCTTCGCTGTCCACTACACCTCCAATTTTGGTGTCATCTGCAAACTTACTTACTGTACCTCTTATGCTCACATCCAAATCATTTATGTAAATGACAAAAAGTAGAGGACCCAGCACTGGTCCTTGTGCCACTCCACTGGTCACAGGCCTCCAGTCTGAAAAACAATGACATCAGTGCTAACCAGAGCCACCATAACACCCATCTTCCATATCCTATTCCACAGTAAATACTGATGCAAAATACAGTTTTAGTATCTCCCTGAATTTCTGCAGCTCTACACAAAGGCCGCCTTGCTGATCTTTGAGGGCATAGTCAACATGGTTTCAGCAAGGGCAGGGCGTGTCTCACAAACCTCACTGAGTATTTTGAGAAGGTGACCAAGCATGTAAATGAGAGTAGGGCAGTTGACGTAGTGTACATGGAGAAAATGCGGAGACATGGGACTGAGGGTGATTTAGCAGCTTGGATTAGAATCTGGCTTTCTGAAAGAAGGCAGCGGGTGGTGGTTGATGGAAAATATTCAGCCTGGAGTCCGGTTACTAGTGGTGTGCCACAAGGATCTGTTTTGGGGCCATTGCTGTTTGTCCTTTTTATAAATGATTTAGACGCAGGCATAGGTGGATGGGTTAGTAAGTTTGCAGATGACACTAAAGTCGGTGGAGTGGTGGACAGTTTGGAAGAATGTTACAGGTTGCAGGGGGACTTGGATAAACTGCAGAATTGGGCTGAGAGGTGGCAAATGGAGTTCAATGCAGCAAAATGTGAGGTGATGCACTTTGGGAAGAATAACAGGAAGGCAGAGTACTGGGGCAGTGGAAAGATTTTTGGTAGTGTGGATGTGCAGAGGGATCTTGGAGTCCATGTACATAGATCCCTGAAAGTTGCCACCCAGGTGGATAGTGCTGTTAAGGCGGCATACGGTGTGTTAGGTTTCATTGGTAGAGGGATTGAGTTCCGGAACTGCAATATCATGCTACAACTGTACAAAACGCTGGTGCGGCCACACTTGGAATATTGTGTACAGTTCTGGTCGCCCCATTACAGGAAGGATGTGGAAGCATTGGAAAAGGTGCAGAGGAGATTTACCAGGGTGTTGCCTGGTCTGGAGGGAAGGTCTTATGAGGAAAGGCTGATGGAATTGGGTCTGTTCTCATTGGAGAGAAGGCGGCTAAGAGGGGATTTGATAGAGACATACAAGATGATCAGAGCATTAGATAGGGTGGGCAGAGAAAGACTTTTTCCTAGGATGATGACGTCAGCTTGTACGAGGGGCATAACTACAGATTGAGGGGTGATAGATTTAAGACAGATGTCAGGGTCTGGTTATTTACTCAGAGAGTGGTAAGGGCATGGAATGCCCTACCTGCTAATGTAATTATCTCAGCCACATTAGGGAGATTTAAACAATCCTTGAATAAGCACATGGATGATGATAGGATCGTGTAGGGGGATGAGCTGAGAATAGTTCACAGGACAGTGCAACATTGAGGGTCGAAGGGCCTGTTCTGCTCTGGATTGTTCTATGTTTTATGTTCTTTCTGGTTGTCTTGTTTAGTCACAGAGTCATACAGCATGGAAACAGACCCTTCAGCCCAACCAGTCCATGCCAAACAAACTAGTCCCACCTGCCTGCACCCGGCCCATATCCCTCCAAACCCTTCCTATTCATACACCATCCAGATGCCTTTTAAATGTTGCAATTGTACCAGCCACCACCACTTCCTCTGGCAGCTCATTCCATACACGTACCACCCTCCTTTGATCTGATTGTTATCAGTTACAGAGCAATGGCTGATCTTCAGACTCCACTGTGAAGCAGTTAGGAAGCCTGAGGTTTCTTACATTACTCAGAGACGGAGAGAGAGAGAGAGAGAGAGCTCCTTTCCTTGAAGGTGCCTGCACCCACTGTCACACCGAGGGGTGGACTGAGAACAAGGCACAGCGTCTGAGTCCACAGGCTCCTTCTAGCTGTGGAGTTTCTCTCTGTTTGCCCAGTGCTAAAAGTACAAAAAGCTGTTGGTTGTTTCTGTCTGAAAACCTGTGTTATATTTGTCAGAAAGCCAGCTATCTTTTGTAAAAATAGACAGACCCCAGTTCTTTTTGACTTTGTGCTGTCATTTGGATGTTTACAGAATCAAACAGGCAGAAAAGGCCCTTCTGCTGATTGAGTCTGCACCTACAACAACAACCGCAAAAGGGGCACTCATCCCAATGACCACAAATCCTTTAGCAACCCACCCCTTATAATCTCCATTTCTGATGTACCTGAAATGTGTGCCACAATACATAGGGCTGATAGACAGCCTGCAGAAAGTGGGATCAGGAAACTCACTGCATATTTATGACAATCACAGAAGATGAGCTTTTCCTTCCTGACATTCTAACTCAGATATCAGCTTCTGCCACCGTGCCATTCAACACCACAACCCCAAAACGTCCGCCAGTCACAATAGCTCAATGTTAGAACCACAAATTCAAAGTTGATAAGATGAGATCAATGTCTTACCAATTTCATCAGTGTGACAGGGTCAATGCCCAGGGAACGTGGCACTGTCAGAGGGTCAATGCTGAGGGAGTGCCGCACTGTCAGAGGGTCAGTGCTGAGGGAGTGCCGCACTGTCGGAGAGTCAATGCTGAGGGAGTGCCGCACTGTCGGAGGATCAGTGCTGAGGGAGTGCCGCACTGTCGGAGGGTCAGTGCTCAGGGAGTGCCGCACTGTCGGAGGGTCAATGCTGAGGGAGTGGGCACTGTCGGAGGGTCAGTGCTGAGGGAGTGGGCACTGACGGAGGGTCAATGCTGAGGGAGTGCCGCATTGTCGGAGTGTCAGTGCTGAGGGAGTGCGGCACTGTCGGAGGGCCAGTGCTGAGGGATTGCTGCACTGTCAGAGGGTCAGTGCTGAGGGAGTGCCGCACAGTCGGAGGGTCAGTAATGAGTGAGTGCCCACTGTCAGAGAGTCAGTGCTGAGGGAGTGCCGCATAGTCGGACAATCAGTACTGAGGGAGTGTCGGAGGGTCAGTGTTGAGGGAGTGCTGCACAGTCGTAGAGTCATTACTGAGGGAGTGCCGCACTGTGGGAGGGTCAGTGCTGAGGGAGTGCCGCACAGTCGGAGAGTCAGTACTGAGGGAGTGCCGCACTGTCGGACAATCAGTACTGAGGGAGTGCCGCACTGTCGGAGGGTCAGTACTGAGGCAGTGCAGCATTGTGGGAGGGTCAGTGCTGAGGGAGTGCCGCACTGTCGGAGTGTCAGTGCTGAGGGAGTGTGGCACTGTCGGAGGGTCAGTGCTGAGGGAGTGCGGCACTGTCGGAGGGTCAGTGGTGAGGGAGTGCCGCACTGTCGGAGGGTCAGTGCTGAGGGAGTGCCGCACTGTCGGAGGGTCAATGCTGAGGGAGTGGGCACTGTCAGAGGGTCAGTGCTGAGGGAGTGGGCACTGTCGGAGGGTCAATGCTGAGGGAGTGCCGCATTGTCAGAGTGTCAGTGCTGAGGGAGTGCCGCACTGTCGGAGGGTCAGTGCTGAGGGAGTGCCGCACAGTCGGAGGGTCAGTGCTGAGGGAGTGCCGCACTGTCGGAGGGTCAGTGCTGAGGGAGTGCCGCACTGTCGGACAATCAGTACTGAGGGAGTGCCGCACTATCGGAGGGTCAGTGCTGAGGGAGTGCTGCACAGTCAGAGGGTCATTACTGAGGGAGTGCCGCACTGTGGGTCAGTGCTGAGGGAGTGCCGCACAGTCGGAGAGTCAGTACTGAGGGAGTGGGCACTGTCGGACAATCAGTACTGAGGGAGTGCCGCACTGTCGGAGGGTCAGCACTGAGGGAGTGCCGCACTGTCGGAGGGTCAGTGCTGAGGGAGTGCCGCACTGTCGGAGGGTCAGTGCTGAGGGAGTGCCGCACTGTCGGAGGTTCAGTACTGGAGGTGGGCCGCACTGTCAGAGAGTCAGTGCTGAGGGAGTGCCGCACTGTCAGAGGGTCAGTGCTGAGGGAGTGCCACACTGTCGGAGGGTCAGTGCTGAGGGAGTGCCGCACTGTCGGAGGGTCAGTACTGAGGGAGTGCCGCACTGTCGGAGTGCCGCATTGTCGGAGGGTCAGTGCTGAGGGAGTGCTGCACAGTTGGAGGGTCAGTACTGAGGGAGTGCCGCTGTGTCACAGGGTAAGTGCTGAGGGTGTGCCGCGCCGTCGGAGGGTCAGTGCTGAGGGAGTGTCACACTGTCGGAGGGTCAGTGCTGAGGGAGTGCCGTACTGTCAGCGGGTCAGTACTGTGGGTGTGCCACACTGTCGGAGGGTCAGTGCTGAGGGAGTGCCGCACAGTCGGACAATCAGTACTGAGGGAGTGCCACACTGTCCGAGGGTCAGTGCTGAGGGAGTGCCACACTGTCCGAGGGTCCGTGCTGAGGGAGTGCCGCAGTGTCGGAGGGTCAGTGCTGAGGGAATGCCGCACAGTCGGAGGGTCAGTGCTGAGGGAATGCCGCAGTGTAGGAGGGTCAGTGCTGAGGGAGTGCCGTACTGTCCGAGTGTCAGTGCTGAGGGAGTGGGCACTGTCGGATGGTCAGTGCTGAGGGAGTGCCGCACTGTCGGAGGGTCAGTCCTGAGGGAGTGCCGCACTGTCGGAGGGTCAGTGCTGAGGGAGTGCCGCACTGTCGGAGGGTCAGTGCTGAGGGAGTGCCGCACTGTCGGAGGGTCAGTGCTGAGGGAGTGCCGCACTGTCGGAGGGTCAGTACTGAGGGAGTGCCGCACTGTGGGTCAGTGCTGAGGGAGTGCCGCACAGTCAGAGAGTCAGTACTGAGGGAGTGGGCACTGTCGGACAATCAGTACTGAGGAAGTGCCGCACTGTCGGAGGGTCAGCACTGAGGGAGTGCCGCACTGTCGGAGGGTCAGTGCTGAGGGAGTGGGCACTGTCAGAGGGTCAATGCTGAGGGAGTGCCGCACTGTCGGAGGGTCAGTGCTGAGGGAGTGCCGCACTGTCGGAGGGTCAGTGCTGAGGGAGTGCCGCACTTTCGGAGCGTCAGTGCTGAGGGAGTGCCGCACTGTCGGAGGGTCAGTGCTGAGAGAGTGCCGCACTGTCGGAGGGTCAGTGCTGAGGGAGTGCCGCACTGTCGGAGGGTCAGTGCTGAGGGAGTGCCGCACTGTCGGAGGGTCAGTGCTGAGGGAGTGCCGCACTGTCGGAGGGTCAGTGCTGAGGGGGTGTCGCACTGTCAGAGGGTCAGTGCTGCGGGCGTGCCGCACTGTCGGAGGGTCAGTACTGAGGGAGTGCCGCACTGTCGGAGGGTCAGTGCTGAAGGAGTGCCGCACTGTCGGAGGGTCAGTACTGAGGGAGTGCCGCACTGTCGGAGGGTCAGTGCTGAAGGAGTGCCGCACTGTCGGAGGGTCAGTACTGAGGGAGTGCTGCACTGTCGGAGGGTCAGTACTGACGGCACGCCACATTCTCGGCGGGTCAGTGCTGAGGGAGTGCCGCACTGTCGGAGGGTCAGTGCTGAGGGAGTGTCGCACTGTCGGAGGGTCAGTGCTGAGGGAGTGCCGCACCGTCGGAGGGTCAGGGCTGAGGGAGTGCCGCACCGTCGGAGGGTCAGTACTGAGGGAGTGCCGCACTGTCGGACGGTCAGTGCTGAGGGAGTGCCGTACCGTCGGAGGGTCATTGCTGAGGGAGTGCCGTACTGTCGGAGGGTCAGTGCTGAGGGAGTGCCACACTGTCGGAGGGTCAGTGCTCAGGGCACGCCACACTGTCAGAGGGTCAGTGCTGAGGAAGTGCCGCACTATCGGAGGGTCAGGGCTGAGGGAGTGCCGCACTATCAGAGGGTCAGTGCTGAGGGAATTCCGCACTGTCAGAGGGTCAGTGCTGAGGGAGTGCCGCACTGTCGGAGGGTCAGTGCTGAGGGAGTGCCGCACTGTTGGAGGGTCAGTGCTGAGGGAGTGCCGTACTGTCCGAGTGTCAGTGCTGAGGGAGTGCGGCACTGTCGGAGGGTCAGTGCTGAGGGAGTGCCGCACTGTCAGACAATCAGTACTGAGGGAGTGCCGCACTGTCGGAGGGTCAGTGCTGAGGGAGTGCCGCACTGTCGGAGGGTCAGTGCTGAGGGGGTGTCGCACTGTCGGAGGGTCAGTGCTGAGGGAATGCCCCACTGTCGGAGTGTCAGTGCTGAGGGTGTGCCGCACCGTCGCAGGGTCAGTGCTGAGGGAGTGCTGCACTGTCGGAGGGTCAGTACTGAGGGAGTGCCACACTGTCGGAGGGTCAGTGCTGAAGGAGTGCTGCACTGTCGGAGGGTCAGTACTGAGGGAGTGCTGCACTGTCGGAGGGTCAGTACTGAGGGCACGCCACATTCTCGGCGGGTCAGTGCTGAGGGTGTGCCGCACTGTTGGAGGGTCAGGGCTGAGGGAGTGCCGCACTGTCGGAGGGTCAGTTCTGAGGGAGTGCCGCACTGTCGGACGGTCAGTGCTGAGGGAGTGCCGTACTGTCGGAGGGTCAGTGCTGAGGGAGTGCCACACTGTCGGAGGGTCAGTGCTCAGGGCACGCCACACTGTCAGAGGGTCAGTGCTGAGGGAGTGCCGCACTATCGGAGGGTCAGGGCTGAGGGAGTGCCGCACTATCGGAGGGTCAGTGCTGAGGGAGTGCCGCACTGTCGGAGGGTCAGTGCTGAGGGAGTGCCGCACTGTCGGACGGTCAGTGCTGAGGGAGTGCCGTACTGTCGGAGGGTCAGTGCTGAGGGAGTGCCACACTGTCGGAGGGTCAGTGTTGAGGGAGTGCCGCACTGTCGGAGGGTCAGTGCTGAGGGAGTGCCGCACTGTCGGACGGTCAGTGCTGAGGGAGTGCCGTACTGTCGGAGGGTCAGTGCTGAAGGAGTGCCGCACTGTCGGAGGGTCAGTACTGAGGGAGTGCCGCACTGTCGGAGGGTCAGTACTGAGGGAGTGCCGCACTGTCGGAGGGTCGGTGCTGAGGGAGTGCCGCATTGTCGGAGGGTCAGTGCTGAGGGAGTGTCGCACTGTCGGAGGGTCAGTGCTGAGGGAGTGCCGCACTGTCGGAGGGTCAGTACTGAGGGAGTGCTGCACTGTCGGAGGGTCAGTACTGACGGCACGCCACATTCTCGGCGGGTCAGTGCTGAGGGAGTGCCGCACTGTCGGAGGGTCAGTGCTGAGGGAGTGTCGCACTGTCGGAGGGTCAGTGCTGAGGGAGTGCCGCACCGTCGGAGGGTCAGGGCTGAGGGAGTGCCGCACCGTCGGAGGGTCAGTACTGAGGGAGTGCCGCACTGTCGGACGGTCAGTGCTGAGGGAGTGCCGTACCGTCGGAGGGTCATTGCTGAGGGAGTGCCGTACTGTCGGAGGGTCAGTGCTGAGGGAGTGCCACACTGTCGGAGGGTCAGTGCTCAGGGCACGCCACACTGTCAGAGGGTCAGTGCTGAGGAAGTGCCGCACTATCGGAGGGTCAGGGCTGAGGGAGTGCCGCACTATCAGAGGGTCAGTGCTGAGGGAATTCCGCACTGTCAGAGGGTCAGTGCTGAGGGAGTGCCGCACTGTCGGAGGGTCAGTGCTGAGGGAGTGCCGCACTGTTGGAGGGTCAGTGCTGAGGGAGTGCCGTACTGTCCGAGTGTCAGTGCTGAGGGAGTGCGGCACTGTCGGAGGGTCAGTGCTGAGGGAGTGCCGCACTGTCAGACAATCAGTACTGAGGGAGTGCCGCACTGTCGGAGGGTCAGTGCTGAGGGAGTGCCGCACTGTCGGAGGGTCAGTGCTGAGGGGGTGTCGCACTGTCGGAGGGTCAGTGCTGAGGGAATGCCCCACTGTCGGAGTGTCAGTGCTGAGGGTGTGCCGCACCGTCGCAGGGTCAGTGCTGAGGGAGTGCTGCACTGTCGGAGGGTCAGTACTGAGGGAGTGCCACACTGTCGGAGGGTCAGTGCTGAAGGAGTGCTGCACTGTCGGAGGGTCAGTACTGAGGGAGTGCTGCACTGTCGGAGGGTCAGTACTGAGGGCACGCCACATTCTCGGCGGGTCAGTGCTGAGGGTGTGCCGCACTGTTGGAGGGTCAGGGCTGAGGGAGTGCCGCACTGTCGGAGGGTCAGTTCTGAGGGAGTGCCGCACTGTCGGACGGTCAGTGCTGAGGGAGTGCCGTACTGTCGGAGGGTCAGTGCTGAGGGAGTGCCACACTGTCGGAGGGTCAGTGCTCAGGGCACGCCACACTGTCAGAGGGTCAGTGCTGAGGGAGTGCCGCACTATCGGAGGGTCAGGGCTGAGGGAGTGCCGCACTATCGGAGGGTCAGTGCTGAGGGAGTGCCGCACTGTCGGAGGGTCAGTGCTGAGGGAGTGCCGCACTGTCGGACGGTCAGTGCTGAGGGAGTGCCGTACTGTCGGAGGGTCAGTGCTGAGGGAGTGCCACACTGTCGGAGGGTCAGTGTTGAGGGAGTGCCGCACTGTCGGAGGGTCAGTGCTGAGGGAGTGCCGCACTGTCGGACGGTCAGTGCTGAGGGAGTGCCGTACTGTCGGAGGGTCAGTGCTGAAGGAGTGCCGCACTGTCGGAGGGTCAGTACTGAGGGAGTGCCGCACTGTCGGAGGGTCAGTACTGAGGGAGTGCCGCACTGTCGGAGGGTCGGTGCTGAGGGAGTGCCGCATTGTCGGAGGGTCAGTGCTGAGGGAGTGTCGCACTGTCGGAGGGTCAGTGCTGAGGGAGTGCCGCACTGTCGGAGGGTCAGGGCTGAGGGAGTGCCGCACTGTCGGAGGGTCAGTGCTGAGGGGTTGTCGCACTGTCGGAGGGTCAGTGCTGAGGGAATGCCCCACTGTCGGAGTGTCAGTGCTGAGGGTGTGCCGCACCGTCGCAGGGTCAGTGCTGAGGGAGTGCTGCACTGTCGGAGGGTCAGTACTGAGGGAGTGCCACACTGTCGGAGGGTCAGTGCTGAAGGAGTGCTGCACTGTCGGAGGGTCAGTACTGAGGGAGTGCTGCACTGTCGGAGGGTCAGTACTGAGGGCACGCCACATTCTCGTCGGGTCAGTGCTGAGGGTGTGCCGCACTGTTGGAGGGTCAGGGCTGAGGGAGTGCCGCACTGTCGGAGGGTCAGTTCTGAGGGAGTGCCGCACTGTCGGACGGTCAGTGCTGAGGGAGTGCCGTACTGTCGGAGGGTCAGTGCTGAGGGAGTGCCACACTGTCGGAGGGTCAGTGCTCAGGGCACGCCACACTGTCAGAGGGTCAGTGCTGAGGGAGTGCCGCACTATCGGAGGGTCAGGGCTGAGGGAGTGCCGCACTATCGGAGGGTCAGTGCTGAGGGAGTGCCGCACTGTCGGAGGGTCAGTGCTGAGGGAGTGCCGCACTGTCGGACGGTCAGTGCTGAGGGAGTGCCGTACTGTCGGAGGGTCAGTGCTGAGGGAGTGCCACACTGTCGGAGGGTCAGTGTTGAGGGAGTGCCGCACTGTCGGAGGGTCAGTGCTGAGGGAGTGCCGCACTGTCGGACGGTCAGTGCTGAGGGAGTGCCGTACTGTCGGAGGGTCAGTGCTGAAGGAGTGCCGCACTGTCGGAGGGTCAGTACTGAGGGAGTGCCGCACTGTCGGAGGGTCAGTACTGAGGGAGTGCCGCACTGTCGGAGGGTCGGTGCTGAGGGAGTGCCGCATTGTCGGAGGGTCAGTGCTGAGGGAGTGTCGCACTGTCGGAGGGTCAGTGCTGAGGGAGTGCCGCACTGTCGGAGGGTCAGGGCTGAGGGAGTGCCGCACCGTCGGAGGGTCAGTACTGAGGGAGTGCCGCACTGTCGGAGGGTCAGTGCTCAGGGCACGCCACACTGTCAGAGGGTCAGTGCTGAGGGAGTGCCGCACTATCGGAGGGTCAGGGCTGAGGGAGTGCCGCACTATCGGAGGGTCAGTGCTGAGGGAGTGCCGCACTGTCGGAGGGTCAGTGCTGAGGGAGTGCCGCACTGTCGGACGGTCAGTGCTGAGGGAATTCCGCACTGTCAGAGGGTCAGTGCTGAGGGCGTGCCGCACTGTCAGAGGGTCAGTGCTGAGGGAGTGTGGCACTGTCAGAGGGTCAGTGCTGAGGGAGTGTGGCACTGTCAGAGGGTCAGTGCTGAGGGAGTGTGGCACTGTCAGAGGGTCAGTGCTGAGGGAGTGCGGCACTGTCGGAGGGTCAGTGCTGAGGGAGTGCCGCACTGTCGGAGGGTCAGTGCTGAGGGAGTGTCGCACTGTCGGAGGGTCAGTGCTGAGGGAGTGCTGCACTGTCGGAGGGTCAGTGCTGAGGGAGTGTCGCACTGTCGGAGGGTCAGTGCTGAGGGAGTGCCGCACTGTCGGAGGGTCAGGGCTGAGGGAGTGCCGCACCGTCGGAGGGTCAGTACTGAGGGAGTGCCGCACTGTCGGAGGGTCAGTGCTCAGGGCACGCCACACTGTCAGAGGGTCAGTGCTGAGGGAGTGCCGCACTATCGGAGGGTCAGGGCTGAGGGAGTGCCGCACTATCGGAGGGTCAGTGCTGAGGGAGTGCCGCACTGTCGGAGGGTCAGTGCTGAGGGAGTGCCGCACTGTCGGACGGTCAGTGCTGAGGGAGTGCCACACTGTCGGAGGGTCAGTGTTGAGGGAGTGCCGCACTATCGGAGGGTCAGTGCTGAGGGAATTCCGCACTGTCAGAGGGTCAGTGCTGAGGGCGTGCCGCACTGTCAGAGGGTCAGTGCTGAGGGAGTGTGGCACTGTCAGAGGGTCAGTGCTGAGGGAGTGTGGCACTGTCAGAGGGTCAGTGCTGAGGGAGTGTGGCACTGTCAGAGGGTCAGTGCTGAGGGAGTGCGGCACTGTCGGAGGGTCAGTGCTGAGGGAGTGCCGCACTGTCGGAGGGTCAGTGCTGAGGGAGTGTCGCACTGTCGGAGGGTCAGTGCTGAGGGAGTGCTGCACTGTCGGAGGGTCAGTGCTGAGGGAGTGCCGCTCTGTCGGAGGGTCAGTGTTGAGGGAGTACCGCACTGTCGGAGGGTCAGTGCTGAGGGAGTGCCGCACTGTCAGAGAGTCAGCACTGAGGGAGTGCTGCACTGTCAGAGGGTCAGCACTGAGGGAGTGCTGCACTGTCAGCGGGTCAGTACTGAGGGAGTACCGCACTGTCGGAGAGTCAGTACTGAGGGAGTGCCGCACTCTCAGAGGGTCAGTGCTGAGGGAGTGCCGCACTGTTGGAGGGTCAGCACTGAGGGAGTGCCGCACTGTCAGAGGGTCAGTACTGAGGGAGTACCGCACTGTCGGAGAGTCAGTGCTGAGGGAGTGCCGCACTGTTGGAGGGTCAGTGCTGAGGGAGTGCCACACTGTCGGAGGGTCAGCACTGAGGGAGTGCCACACTGTCGGAGGGTCAGTGCTGAAGGAGTGCTGCACTGTCGGAGGGTCAGTACTGAGGGAGTGCTGCACTGTCGGAGGGTCAGTACTGAGGGCACGCCACATTCTCGTCGGGTCAGTGCTGAGGGTGTGCCGCACTGTTGGAGGGTCAGGGCTGAGGGAGTGCCGCACTGTCGGAGGGTCAGTTCTGAGGGAGTGCCGCACTGTCGGACGGTCAGTGCTGAGGGAGTGCCGTACTGTCGGAGGGTCAGTGCTGAGGGAGTGCCACACTGTCGGAGGGTCAGTGCTCAGGGCACGCCACACTGTCAGAGGGTCAGTGCTGAGGGAGTGCCGCACTATCGGAGGGTCAGGGCTGAGGGAGTGCCGCACTATCGGAGGGTCAGTGCTGAGGGAGTGCCGCACTGTCGGAGGGTCAGTGCTGAGGGAGTGCCGCACTGTCGGACGGTCAGTGCTGAGGGAGTGCCGTACTGTCGGAGGGTCAGTGCTGAGGGAGTGCCACACTGTCGGAGGGTCAGTGTTGAGGGAGTGCCGCACTGTCGGAGGGTCAGTGCTGAGGGAGTGCCGCACTGTCGGACGGTCAGTGCTGAGGGAGTGCCGTACTGTCGGAGGGTCAGTGCTGAAGGAGTGCCGCACTGTCGGAGGGTCAGTACTGAGGGAGTGCCGCACTGTCGGAGGGTCAGTACTGAGGGAGTGCCGCACTGTCGGAGGGTCGGTGCTGAGGGAGTGCCGCATTGTCGGAGGGTCAGTGCTGAGGGAGTGTCGCACTGTCGGAGGGTCAGTGCTGAGGGAGTGCCGCACTGTCGGAGGGTCAGGGCTGAGGGAGTGCCGCACCGTCGGAGGGTCAGTACTGAGGGAGTGCCGCACTGTCGGAGGGTCAGTGCTCAGGGCACGCCACACTGTCAGAGGGTCAGTGCTGAGGGAGTGCCGCACTATCGGAGGGTCAGGGCTGAGGGAGTGCCGCACTATCGGAGGGTCAGTGCTGAGGGAGTGCCGCACTGTCGGAGGGTCAGTGCTGAGGGAGTGCCGCACTGTCGGACGGTCAGTGCTGAGGGAATTCCGCACTGTCAGAGGGTCAGTGCTGAGGGCGTGCCGCACTGTCAGAGGGTCAGTGCTGAGGGAGTGTGGCACTGTCAGAGGGTCAGTGCTGAGGGAGTGTGGCACTGTCAGAGGGTCAGTGCTGAGGGAGTGTGGCACTGTCAGAGGGTCAGTGCTGAGGGAGTGCGGCACTGTCGGAGGGTCAGTGCTGAGGGAGTGCCGCACTGTCGGAGGGTCAGTGCTGAGGGAGTGTCGCACTGTCGGAGGGTCAGTGCTGAGGGAGTGCTGCACTGTCGGAGGGTCAGTGCTGAGGGAGTGTCGCACTGTCGGAGGGTCAGTGCTGAGGGAGTGCCGCACTGTCGGAGGGTCAGGGCTGAGGGAGTGCCGCACCGTCGGAGGGTCAGTACTGAGGGAGTGCCGCACTGTCGGAGGGTCAGTGCTCAGGGCACGCCACACTGTCAGAGGGTCAGTGCTGAGGGAGTGCCGCACTATCGGAGGGTCAGGGCTGAGGGAGTGCCGCACTATCGGAGGGTCAGTGCTGAGGGAGTGCCGCACTGTCGGAGGGTCAGTGCTGAGGGAGTGCCGCACTGTCGGACGGTCAGTGCTGAGGGAGTGCCACACTGTCGGAGGGTCAGTGTTGAGGGAGTGCCGCACTATCGGAGGGTCAGTGCTGAGGGAATTCCGCACTGTCAGAGGGTCAGTGCTGAGGGCGTGCCGCACTGTCAGAGGGTCAGTGCTGAGGGAGTGTGGCACTGTCAGAGGGTCAGTGCTGAGGGAGTGTGGCACTGTCAGAGGGTCAGTGCTGAGGGAGTGTGGCACTGTCAGAGGGTCAGTGCTGAGGGAGTGCGGCACTGTCGGAGGGTCAGTGCTGAGGGAGTGCCGCACTGTCGGAGGGTCAGTGCTGAGGGAGTGTCGCACTGTCGGAGGGTCAGTGCTGAGGGAGTGCTGCACTGTCGGAGGGTCAGTGCTGAGGGAGTGCCGCTCTGTCGGAGGGTCAGTGTTGAGGGAGTACCGCACTGTCGGAGGGTCAGTGCTGAGGGAGTGCCGCACTGTCAGAGAGTCAGCACTGAGGGAGTGCTGCACTGTCAGAGGGTCAGCACTGAGGGAGTGCTGCACTGTCAGCGGGTCAGTACTGAGGGAGTACCGCACTGTCGGAGAGTCAGTACTGAGGGAGTGCCGCACTCTCAGAGGGTCAGTGCTGAGGGAGTGCCGCACTGTTGGAGGGTCAGCACTGAGGGAGTGCCGCACTGTCAGAGGGTCAGTACTGAGGGAGTACCGCACTGTCGGAGAGTCAGTGCTGAGGGAGTGCCGCACTGTTGGAGGGTCAGTGCTGAGGGAGTGCCACACTGTCGGAGGGTCAGCACTGAGGGAGTGCTGCAGTGTCACAGGGTCAGTACTGAGGGAGTGCTGCACTGTCAGAGGGTCAGTACTGAGGGAGTGCCGCACTGTCAGAGGGTCAGTACTGAGGGAGTACCGCACTCTCAGAGGGTCAGTGCTGAGGGAGTGCCACACTCTCAGAGGGTCAGTGCTGAGGGAGTGCCGCACTGTCGGAGGGTCAGTGCTGAGGGAGTGCCACACTGTCAGAGGGTCAGTGCTGAGGGAGTGCCGCACTGTTGGAGGGTCAGTGCTGAGGGAGTGCCGCACTGTCGGAGCGTGCAGTATACCTGCTGTACTTGGGTGCTAGCTTTCATTGTTTGTGCACATCCCCCCCCCCCCCCCCCCCCCGCCGCCCCCAGTCCCTTTGTGCTGCAGCATCCTGCAGTCTCTCTTTCCATTTAATCACAACTCTGTTCCTTTACTGTCCCTTCCATTTTCCCACATTACACTCCATTTTCCAACTTTTTGCCCCATTTAATTCTTGATGTTTATAAAATTATGAGAGGCATAAGTAAAGAGTAGGGGAGTCCAAAACCAGCGGATATCATTTTAAGGTGAGAGGGGAACCATTTAAAAGGTACCTGAAGGGCATTTTCACACAGAGGGTGGTGCGTGTATGGAATAAGGAAGTGGTGGAGGCTGGTACAACTGCAACATTTAAAAGGCATCTGGTTGGGTATATGGATAGGAAGGGTTTGGAGGGATATGTGCCAGGTGCTGGCAGATGGGACTAGTTCAGTTTTGGACGAGTTGGGCCGAAAGGTCTGTTTCTGTGTCGTATGACTATATTTAACCTGTCAATATCTCTCTGTAAACTGTTTGTATCCCCCCCACAACCTGCCGTTCCACCTATTCATGTGCTGTACGCAAGTGCTGGCCAGTCCATTCCCTCCCTCCCTTCTCCCAGACATTAATACAGATTGTAAACAGTTGTGGTCCCAGCAGTGATCCCCGTGGAACTGCACTGGTGACAGGTCACCAGCCTGAAAACGATCCCCTTATCCCCACTCCCTGTTTCCTGCCCATCAGCCAGTTCTCTACCCACACCAATACATGACCTCCAACCCCACAGGTTTTTGAGAGGTCAAATGCCTTTGGGAAGTCTGAACCCAACCAACCGAGTGGCTCCTCTTCTTGCACTCTGCTGCTGCAAAAGGGCCAGTGCAGGCCCTATACCACATGTCCTGTCCCACCGCAGGATAGACCCAGCGGGATACCATCAGGAGGGAGTTGCTCTGGGAGTCTCCAACATTGACTCTGGATCCCATGAAGTCTCATGGCTTCAGGTTAAACGTGGAGAAGGAAACCTCCTGCTGATTACCACGTACAATCCTCCCTCGGCTGATGAGTCGGTACCCTCCATGTTGAACAACACTTAGAGGGAGCACTGAGGGTGACAAGGACACAGGATGTACTCTGGGTGGGGGGGGGTTCACTGTCCCACCACCGAGAGTGACTCAGCAGCAGCATTACTGATCGAGCTGGTCAGGTCCTAAAGGACATCGCTGCCAGACTGGGTCTACGGCAGGTGGGGAGGGAACCAACAAGGGGGAAAAACATACCTGACCCCATCCTTACCAATCTGCCAGCTACAGATGTATCTGTCCATGACAGTATCGGTGAGAGTGACCACCGCACAGCCTGTGTGGAGACAAAGTCCCACCTTCACATTGAGAATCCCCCTATCGGGTTGTGTGGCACTGTCACCGTGCTCAATGGGACAGACTTCAAACTGATCTAGTAACTCAAGGCTGGGCATCCATGAGGCACTGTGGGCCACCAACAGCAGCAGAACTGTCCTCCAGCACAATCTGTAACCTCATGGCCCAGCATATCCCCCACTCACCCATTACCACCAAGCCAGGGCATCAACCCTGGGTCAATGGGGAGAGCAGGGGGGCATGCTGGGAGCAGCATCAGGCAGACCTGAGGATGAGGTGCCAGCCTGGTGAAGGTACCAAACAGGATTACTTGCCAAACAGCATAAGCAGCAAGTGGTAGACAGAGCTAAGGGATCCCACAACCAACATACCCGATCTAAGCTCTGCAGTCCTGCCACATCCAGGTGTGAATGGGGGTGGGCAGTTCAACAACTCACTGGGAGAGGAGGCTCCACAAATATCCCCCTCCTCAATGATGGAGGAGCCCAGCACATCAGGGTAAAGGAGAAGGCTGAAACTGTCACAGCAATCTTCAGTCAGAAGTGCCGAGTGTATGATCCATCTCAGCCTCCTCCAGTGATCCCCAGCGTCACACATACCAGTTTCCAGCCAATTCGGTTCACTCAGTGATAAACTCCCTCTCACAATCTCCTATTCCTGATCGATGGCACCCACCATGACACACCCACCCTCCACTCCCAATCCCTGCCCGACTCCATCCCCCCGTCCCCATCACCCCCGTACCCACCCCCCCGTCTCCGTCACACCCCATCACCCCCCGTCCCCGTTACCCCATGTCCCCATCCCCCCCATCACCATCTCCCTCCTGTCCCCAATCCCCCATCACCATCTCCCTCCTGTCCCCAATCCCCCCCATCACCATCTCCCTCCTGTCCCCAATCCCCCCCATCACCATCTCCCTCCTGTCCCCAATCCCCCCCATCACCATCTCCCTCCTGTCCCCAATCCCCCCCATCACCATCTCCCTCCTGTCCCCAATCCCCCCCATCACCATCTCCCTCCTGTCCCCAATCCCCCCCATCACCATCTCCCTCCTGTCCCCAATCCCCCCCATCACCATCTCCCTCCTGTCCCCAATCCCCCCCATCACCATCTCCCTCCTGTCCCCAATGCCCCCCATCACCATCTCCCTCCTGTCCCCAATCCCCCCCATCACCATCTCCCTCCTGTCCCCAATCCCCCCCATCACCATCTCCCTCCTGTCCCCAATCCCCCCCATCACCATCTCCCTCCTGTCCCCAATCCCCCCCATCACCATCTCCCTCCTGTCCCCAATCCCCCCCATCACCATCTCCCTCCTGTCCCCAATCCCCCCCATCACCATCTCCCTCCTGTCCCCAATCCCCCCCATCACCATCTCCCTCCTGTCCCCAATCCCCCCCATCACCATCTCCCTCCTGTCCCCAATCCCCCATCACCATCTCCCTCCTGTCCCCAATCCCCCCCATCACCATCTCCCTCCTGTCCCCAATCCCCCCCATCACCATCTCCCTCCTGTCCCCAATCCCCCCCATCACCATCTCCCTCCTGTCCCCAATCCCCCATCACCATCTCCCTCCTGTCCCCAATCCCCCCCATCACCATCTCCCTCCTGTCCCCAATCCCCCCCATCACCATCTCCCTCCTGTCCCCAATCCCCCCCATCACCATCTCCCTCCTGTCCCCAATCCCCCCCATCACCATCTCCCTCCTGTCCCCAATCCCCCCATCACCATCTCCCTCCTGTCCCCAATCCCCCATCACCATCTCCCTCCTGTCCCCAATCCCCCCATCACCAACAGCCCACGTCCCCATCACCCCAAGTCCCCATCCCCCCCGTCCACATCACCCCCCGTCCCCATCAACCCCGTCACCATCACCCCCATCCCCGTTACCCCATGTCCCCGTTACCCCGTCCCCATCCCCCCATCACCATCACACCCCCGTCCCCGTTACCCCATGTCCCCATTACCCCGTCCCCATCACCCCCGTCCCCGTTACCCCATGTCCCCATTACCCCGTCCCCGTTACCCCGTCCCCATCACCATCACCCCCCCGTCACCATCACCCCCTGTCCCTGTCACACCCCGTCCCCGTTACCCCATTTCCCCATTCCCCCGTCCCCATCACCCCCCCGTCCCCATCACCCCCCCGTCCCTGTTACCCCCCCGTCCCTGTTACCCCCCCGTCCCCATTCCCCCGTCCCCATCACCCCCCGTCCCCATCACCCCCGTCCCTGTTACCCCCCCGTCCCCATCAACCTCCGTCCCCATCACCCCTGTTCCCGTTACCCCCCGTCCCCATCACCCCTGTCCTCGTTACCCTCCGTCCCCATCACCCCCATCCCCGTTACACCCCGTCCCCGTTACCCCCCCCCGTCCCCATCACCCCCCGTCCCCATCACCCCCATCCCCGTTACACCCCGTCCCCGTTACCCCCCCCCGTCCCCATCACCCCCCCGTCCCCATCAACCCCCGTCCCCGTTACTCTCCCGCCCCCATCACCCCCGTCCCTGTTAGCCCCCCGTCCCCGTTACCCCCCGTCCCCGTTACCCCCCGTCCCCGTTACCCCCCGTCCCCGTTACTCTCCCATCCCCGTTACCCCCGTCCCCGTTACCCCCGTCCCCGTTACCCCCGTCCCCGTTACTCTCCCGCCCCCATCACCCCCATCCCCGTTACCCCCGTCCCCGTTACTCTCCCGCCACCATCACCCCCGCCCCCGTTACCCCATGTCCCCATCCCCCCCATCACCATCTCCCTCCTGTCCCCATCCCCCCCATCACCATCTCCCTCCTGTCCCCAATCCCCCATCACCATCTCCCTCCTGTCCCCAATCCCCCCCATCACCATCTCCCTCCTGTCCCCAATCCCCCATCACCATCTCCCTCCTGTCCCCATCCCCCCCATCACCATCTCCCTCCTGTCCCCAATCCCCCATCACCATCTCCCTCCTGTCCCCAATCCCCCCCATCACCATCTCCCTCCTGTCCCCATCCCCCCCATCACCATCTCCCTCCTGTCCCCAATCCCCCCCATCACCATCTCCCTCCTGTCCCCAATCCCCCCCATCACCATCTCCCTCCTGTCCCCAATCCCCCCCATAACCATCTCCCTCCTGTCCCCAATCCCCCCCATAACCATCTCCCTCCTGTCCCCAATCCCCCCCATCACCATCTCCCTCCTGTCCCCAATCCCCCCCATCACCATCTCCCTCCTGTCCCCATCCCCCCCATCACCATCTCCCTCCTGTCCCCAATCCCCCCCATCACCATCTCCCTCCTGTCCCCAATCCCCCATCACCATCTCCCTCCTGTCCCCATCCCCCCATCACCATCTCCCTCCTGTCCCCAATCCCCCATCACCATCTCCCTCCTGTCCCCATCCCCCCATCACCATCTCCCTCCTGTCCCCAATCCCCCCCATCACCATCTCCCTCCTGTCCCCAATCCCCCCCATCACCATCTCCCTCCTGTCCCCAATCCCCCCCCATCACCATCTCCCTCCTGTCCCCAATCCCCCCATCATCAACAGCCCACGTCCCCATCACCCCAAGTCCCCATCCCCCCCGTCCACATCACCCCCCGTCCCCATCAACCCCGTCACCATCACCCCCATCCCCGTTACCCCATGTCCCCGTTACCCCGTCACCATCACCCCCATCCCCGTTACCCCATGTCCCCGTTACCCCGTCACCATCACCCCCATCCCCGTTACCCCACGTCGCCGTTACCCCCCGTCCCCGTTATCCCCGTCCCCGTTACTCCCATCACCTCCCGTCCCCATCACCTCCCGTCCCCATCAACCCCCGTCCCCATCACCCCCCGTCCCCATCACCCCCCGTCCCCATCATCCCCCATCCCCGTTACCATCCCTGTTACCCCCGTCCCTGTCACCCCCCGTCCCTGTTACCCCTCGTCCCCGTCACCCCTCATCCCCATCACTCCCCCACATCCCCATCACCCCCCCCGTCCCCATCACACCCCTCGTCCCCGTCACCCGTCCACATGACCCCCCCCGTCCCCATCACCTTCCCATCCCCATCACCCCCCCCCGTCCCCATCATCCCCCATCATCGTCAAACCCCGATCCCATCACCCCCACCGTCCCCGTCACCCCCGTCCCCGTTACCCCATCCCCTTAACCCCCCCGTCCCCTTAACCCCCCCGTCCCCGTTAACCCCCCCGTCCCCTTAACCTCCCGTCCCCGTTAACCCCCGTCCCCATTACCCCTGTCCCCGTTAACCCCCGTCCCCGTCACCCCCCGTCCTCATCACCCCCCCCGTCCCCGTCACCCCCCCCCGACCCCGTCACCCCCCCGTCCCCGTCACCCCCCCGTCCCCGTCCCCGTCACCCCCCCCCGTCCCCGTCACCCCCCCCCCCGTCCCTGTCACACCCCCGTCCCCGTCACCCCCCCCCGTCCCCGTCACCCCCCGTCCTTGTCACCCTCCGTCCCCATCACCCCCGTCCCCATTATCCCCAAGTCCCCATCACCCCCGTCCCCATTACCCCCGTCCCCGTCAACACCCCATTCTCCGTCTGCTCCCATCCCCATCACACCCCCGTCCCTGTCACCCCTGGCCCCATCACCCCCCCTGTCCCTGTTACCACCCCGTCCCCATCACTCCCCGTCCCTGTCGCCCCCTGGCCCCATCACCCCCCCTGTCCCTGTTACCACCCCGTCCCCATCACTCCCCGTCCCTGTCGCCCCCTGGCCCCATCACCCCCCCTGTCCCTGTTACCACCCCGTCCCCATCACTCCCCGTCCCCATCACCCCCCGTCCCCGTCACCCCCCCGTCCCCGTCACCCCCCCCGTCCCCGTCACCCCCCTGTCCCCGTCACCCCCCTGTCCCCGTCACCCCTCATCCCCGTCACCCCGTCCCCATCTCCCACTCCGTCCACATCACCCCCCTTCCCCATAACCCCGTGTCCCCGTCACCCCCCGTCCCCGTTACCCCTGTCCCCGTCACCCCCGTTACCCCGCCGTCCCCGTCACCCCTGTCCCCGTCACCCCCATCACCGTCCCGTTACTCCTGTCCCCTTAACCCCCCGTCCCCATCACCCCCCCCGTCCCCGTAACCCCCCCGTCCCCGTCGCCCCCCCCCCCCGTCGCCCCCCCGTCCCCGTCACCCCCCCGTCCCCGTCACCCCCCCGTCCCCGTCACACCCCCCGTCCCCGTCACCCCCCCGTCCCAGTCCCCGTCCCCGTCTCCCCCCATCCCCATCACCCCCCCGTCTCCATTTGCCCCCGTCTCCATAACCCCTCATCCCCATCACCTCCCGTCTCCATCACCCCCGTCCCCATCACCCCCCCGTCCACATCACCCCCCGTCCACATCACCCCCCGTCCCCCTCACCCCCCTGTCACCATCACCCTCCGTCCCCGTTAACCCCGTCCCCGTTACCCCACGTCGCCGTTACCCCCCGTCCCCGTTATCCCCGTCCCCGTTACTCCCATCACCTCCCGTCCCCATCACCCCCCGTCCCCATCAACCCCCGTCCCCATCAACCCCCGTCCCCATCACCCCCCGTCCCCATCACCCCCCGTCCCCATCATCCCCCATCCCCGTTACCATCCCTGTTACCCCCGTCCCTGTCACCCCCCGTCCCTGTTACCCCTCGTCCCCGTCACCCCTCATCCCCATCACTCCCCCACATCCCCATCACCCCCCCGTCCCCATCACACCCCTCGTCCCCGTCACCCGTCCACATGACCACCCCCGTCCCCATCACCTTCCCATCCCCATCACCCCCCCCGTCCCCATCATCCCCCATCATCGTCAAACCCCGATCCCATCACCCCCACCGTCCCCGTCACCCCCGTCCCCGTTACCCCATCCCCTTAACCCCCCCGTCCCCTTAACCCCCCCGTCCCCGTTAACCCCCCCGTCCCCTTAACCTCCCGTCCCCATTAACCCCCGTCCCCATTACCCCTGTCCCCGTTAACCCCCGTCCCCGTCACCCCCCGTCCTCATCACCCCCCGTCCTCATCACCCCCCCGTCCCCGTCACCCCCCCCGACCCCGTCACCCCCCCGTCCCCGTCACCCCCCCGTCCCCGTCCCCGTCACCCCCCCCGTCCCCGTCACCCCCCCCCCGTCCCTGTCACACCCCTGTCCCCGTCACCCCCCCCGTCCCCGTCACCCCCCGTCCTTGTCACCCTCCGTCCCCATCACCCCCGTCCCCATTATCCCCAAGTCCCCATCACCCCCGTCCCCATTACCCCCGTCCCCGTCAACACCCCATTCTCCGTCTGCTCCCATCCCCATCACACCCCCGTCCCTGTCACCCCTGGCCCCATCACCCCCCCTGTCCCTGTTACCACCCCCGTCCCCATCACTCCCCGTCCCTGTCGCCCCCCTGTCCCTGTTACCACCCCGTCCCCATCACTCCCCGTCCCCATCACACCCCCGTCCCTGTCACCCCCTGGCCCCATCACCCCCCCTGTCCCTGTTACCACCCCGTCCCCATCACTCCCCGTCCCTGTCGCCCCCTGGCCCCATCACCCCCCCTGTCCCTGTTACCACCCCGTCCCCATCACTCCCCGTCCCCATCACCCCCCGTCCCCGTCACCCCCCCTGTCCCCGTCACCCCCCTGTCCCCGTCACCCCCCTGTCCCCGTCACCCCCCTGTCCCCATCACCCTCCTGTCCCCGTCACCCCTCATCCCCGTCACCCCGTCCCCATCTCCCCGTCCCCATCTCCCACTCCGTCCACATCACCCCCCTTCCCCATAACCCCGTGTCCCCGTCACCCCCCGTCCCCGTTACCCCTGTCCCCATCACCCCCGTTACCCCGCCGTCCCCGTCACCCCCGTTACCCCGCCGTCCCCGTCACCCCTGTCCCCGTCACCCCCATCACCGTCCCGTTACTCCTGTCCCCTTAACCCCCCGTCCCCATCACCCCCTGTCCCCGTTACCCCACGTCACCCCTGTCCCCGTCAACACCCCCTTCTTCGTCTGCTCCCGTCCCCATCATCCCCCATCATCGTCAAACCCCGATCCCATCACCCCCCCCGTCCCCGTCACCCCCGTCCCCGTTACCCTGTCCCCTTAACCCCCCGTCTCCGGTAACCCCCCCGTCCCCTTAACCTCCCGTCCCCGTTAACCCCCGTCCCCATTACCCCTGTCCCCGTTAACCCCCGTCCCCGTCACCCCCCGTCCCATCCCGGTCACCCCCCGTCCCCACCATCCCCCCGTCCCCATTCCCCCACCCGTTCCCGTTAACCCCATCCCTATCACCCCCCCCCCCATCCCCATAATCCCCCGTTACCCCTGTCCCCGTTACCCCCGTCCCCATCACACCCGTCCCAATCACACCCGTCCCTATCACCCCCCCCCCCCCCCATTCCGGTCACCCCCACGTCCCCGTCACCCCCCCGTCCCCGCCATTACCCCCCCCGTCCCCGTTACCCCCCCATCACCCCCCCATCCCCGTCACCCTCCATCCCCGTCACCCTCCGTCCCCGTCACCCTCCATCCCCGTTACCCCCGTCCCCGTTACCCTCCCGTCCTGATCACCTTTCCCGTCCCCAACACCCCCCCCGTCCCCAACACCCCCTGTCCCCATCACCCCCTTGTCCCCATCACCCCCCGTCCCCGTCACCCCCCGTCCCCGTCACCCCCCGTCCCCGTCACCCTCCCGTCCCCGTAACCCCCCCGTCCCCGTCACCCCCCGTCCCCGTCGCCCCCCCCCCCGTCCCCGTCACCCCCCCCCGTCCCCGTCACCCCCCCGTCCCCGTCACCCCCCCCGTCCCCGTCACCCCCCCGTCCCCGTCCCCGTCTCCCCCCATCCCCATCACCCCCCCGTCTCCATTTGCCCCCGTCTCCATAACCCCTCATCCCCATCACTATAACCCCTCATCCCCATAACCCCCGTCCCCATCACCCCCCCGTCCACATCACCCCCCGTCCCCCTCACCCCCCGTCACCATCACCCTCCGTCCCCGTTAACCCCGTACCCGTTACCCCATGTCCCCGTTACCCCATGTCCCCGTTACCCCATGTCCCCGTTACCCCACGTCGCCGTTACCCCCCGTCCCCGTTACCCCCGTCCCCGTTACTCCCATCCCCGTCCCCATCATCCCCGTCCCCATCATCCCCGTCCCCACCAACCCCCGTCCCCATCACCTCCCGTCCCCATCACCTCCCGTCCCCATCACCCCCCGTCCCCATCACTCCCCGTCCCCATCATCCCCCATCCCCGTTACCATCCCTGTTACCCCGTCCCTGTCACCCCCCGTCCCTGTTACCCCTCGTCCCCGTCACCCCTCATCCCCATCACTTCCCCACATCCCCATCACCCCCCCCGTCCCCATCACACCCCTCGTCCCCGTCACCCGTCCACATGACCTCCCCCGTCCCCATCACCTTCCCATCCCCATCACCCCCCCCGTCCCCATCATCCCCCATCATCGTCAAACCCCGATCCCATCACCCCCCCCCGTCCCTGTCACCACCGTCCCCGTCACCCCCCCCCCGTCCCCGTCACCCCCCCGTCCCCGTCACCCCCCCCGTCCCCGTCACCCCCCCGTCCCCGTCCCCATCTCCCCCCATCCCCATCACCCCCCCGTCTCCATTTGCCCCCGTCTCCATAACCCCTCATCCCCATCACTATAACCCCTCATCCCCATAACCCCCGTCCCCATCACCCCCCCGTCCACATCACCCCCCGTCCCCCTCACCCCCCGTCACCATCACCCTCCGTCCCCGTTAACCCCGTACCCGTTACCCCATGTCCCCGTTACCCCATGTCCCCGTTACCCCATGTCCCCGTTACCCCACGTCGCCGTTACCCCCCGTCCCCGTTACCCCCGTCCCCGTTACTCCCATCCCCGTCCCCATCATCCCCGTCCCCATCATCCCCGTCCCCACCAACCCCCGTCCCCATCACCTCCCGTCCCCATCACCTCCCGTCCCCATCACCCCCCGTCCCCATCACTCCCCGTCCCCATCATCCCCCATCCCCGTTACCATCCCTGTTACCCCGTCCCTGTCACCCCCCGTCCCTGTTACCCCTCGTCCCCGTCACCCCTCATCCCCATCACTTCCCCACATCCCCATCACCCCCCCCGTCCCCATCACACCCCTCGTCCCCGTCACCCGTCCACATGACCTCCCCCGTCCCCATCACCTTCCCATCCCCATCACCCCCCCCGTCCCCATCATCCCCCATCATCGTCAAACCCCGATCCCATCACCCCCCCCCGTCCCTGTCACCACCGTCCCCGTTACCCCGTCCCCTTAACCCCCCCGCCCCCTTAACCCCCCATCCCCGTTAACCCCCCCGTCCCCTTAACCCCCCCGTCCCCTTAACCTCCCGTCCCAGTTAACCCCCGTCCGCATTACCCCTGTCCCCGTTAACCCCCGTCACCGTCACCCCCCGTCCTCATCACCCCCCGTCCTCATCACCCCCCCGTCCCCGTCACCCCCCCCGTCCCCGTCAGCCCCCCGTCCCCGTCACCCCCCCCCGACCCCGTCACCCCCCCGTCCCCGTCACCCCCCCCGCCCCCATCATCCCCCCGTCCCCGTCACCCCCCCCGTCCCTGTCACATCCCCGTCCCTGTCACACCCCCGTCCCCGTCACCCCCCCCCCCGTCCCTGTCACACCCCCGTCCCCGTCATCCCCCCCCGTCCCTGTCACACCCACGTCCCCGTCACCCCCCCCCGTCCCTGTCACACCCCCGTCACCGTCACCCCCCCCCCGTCCCCGTCACCCCCCCAGTCCTTGTCACCCTCCGTCCCCATCACCCCCGTCCCCATTATCCCCAAGTCCCCATCACCCCCGTCCCCATTACCCCCGTCCCCGTCAACACCCCTTTCTCCGTCTGCTCCCATCCCCATCACACCCCCGTCCCTGTCACCCCCTGGCCCCATCACCCCCCTGTCCCTGTCACCCCCTGGCCCCATCACCCCCCCTGTCCCTGTTACCACCCCGTCCCTATCACCCCCCTGTCCCCGTCACCCCCCTGTCCCCGTCACCCCCCGTCCCTGTTACCCGTCACCCCGTCCCCATCACCCACTCCGTCCACATCACCCCCCTTCCCCATAACCCCGTGTCCCCGTTACCCCACGTCACCCCTGTCCCCGTCAACACCCCCTTCTTCGTCTGCTCCCGTCCCCGTCACCCCCCACGTCCCCGTCACCCCCCCGTCCCCATCACCCCCTGGCCCCATCACCCCCCCGTCCCTGTTACCACCCCGTCCCCGTCACCCCCACGTCCCCGTCACCCCCACGTCCCCGTCACCCCCACGTCCCCGTCACCCCCCCGTCCCCGTCCCCCCCACGTCCCCGTCACCCCCCCCGTCCCCGTCGCCTCCCCGTATCCGTCGCCCCCCCCCCCCGTCCCCGTCACCCCCCACGTCCCCGTCACCCCCCCGTCCCCGTCACCCCCTGGCCCCATCACCCCCCCTGTCCCTGTTACCACCCCGTCCCCATCACTCCCCGTCCCTGTCACCCCCTGGCCCCATCACCCCCCCCCCCCGTCCCCGTCACCCCCCCGTCCCCGTCACCCCCCCGTCCCCGTCACCCCCCCGTCCCCGTCGCCCCCCCGTCCCCGTCGCCCCCCCGTCCCCGTCACCCCCCCGTCCCCGTCACCCCCCCGTCCCCATCACCCCCTGTCCCCGTCACCCCCTGTCCCCGTCACCCCCTGTCCCCGTCACACCCCGTCCCAGTCGCCCCCCCGTCCCCGTCACCCCCCGTCCCCGTCGCCCCCCGTCCCGGTCACCCCCCGTCCCGGTCACCCCCATTCCCCATCACCCCCCCGTCTCCATCACCCCGTCCCCGTTATCCCCGGCCCCATCACCCACTCCGTCCCTGTTACCCCCCCGTCCCCGTTACCCCACGTCCCCGTTACCCCTCCGTCCCCGTTACCCCCCCCGTCCCCGTTACCCCCCGTCCCCGTTACACCCCGTCCCCGTTACCCCCGTCCCCGTTATCCCCGGCCCCATCACCCACTCCGTCCCTGTTACCCCCCGTCCCCGTTACACCCCGTCCCCGTTACCCCCGTCCCCGTCACCCCCCCGTCCCCGTTACCCCGTCCCTGTTACCTCCCCCCCCGTTAGCCCTGTCTCTGTTACACCCCATCCCCGTTACCCCCCCCGTCCCCATCACCCCCGTCCCCATCACCCCCGTCCCCAATACCCCCCGTCCCCATCACCTCCATCCCCGTTACTCCCGGTCCCCGTTAACCCCCGTCCCCATCACCCCCCGTCCCCGTTACCCCCGTCCCCGTTACCTCCGTTCCCATCATCCCCCGACCCCATCACCACCGTCCCTGTTACCCTCCGTCCCCATCAACCCCCGTCCCCATCACCCCTGTCCTCGTTACCCCCCGTCCCCGTTACCACCCGTCCCCGTTACCCCCCCCCGTCCCCATCACCCCCCGTCCCCATCACCCCACCGTCCCCATCACCCCCCGTCCCCATCACCCCCGTCCCTGTTACCCCCCCGTCCCCATCAACCCCCGTCTCCATCACCCCTGTTCCCGTTACCCTCCGTCCCCATCACCCCCGTCCCCATCACCCCCCCCGTCCCCATCACCCCCCCCGTCCCCGTTACCCCCCCCGTCCCCGTTACACCCCCGTCCCCATCACCCCCGTCCCCGTTACTCCCGTCCCCGTTACTCCACCGCCCCCATCACCCCCGTCCCTGTTACCCCCCGTCCCCGTTACCTCTCGTCCCCATCATCCCCCCGTCCCCGTTACTCCCTGTCCCCGTTACTCCCTGTCCCCGTTACTCCCCGTCCCCATCACACCCCGTCCCCATCACCCCCCGTCCCTATCACCCCCGTCCACGTTATCCCCATCACCCCCCGTCCCCGTTACCCCCGGCCCCGTCACCCCCCGTCCCCGTTACCCCCGGCCCCGTCACCCCCCGTCCCCGTTACCCTCGTCCCCATCATCCCCCGTCCCCGTTACCCCCCGTCTCCATCACTCCCCCACCGTCCCCATCACGCCCCGTCTCCATCACCCCCCGTCCCTGTTACCCCCCCCGTCCCTATCACCCTCCCGTTGCTATCACTCCCCCGTTCCTATCACCCCCCCCCCGTCCCTATCACCCCCACGTCCCCGTCACCCCCCGTCCCCGCCATTACCCCCCCCGTCGCCGTTAACCCCCATCCCCCCCTGTCCCCGTTACCCCCCCATCCCCGTCACCCTCCGTCCCCGTCACCCTCCGTCCCCGTTACCCTCCCGTCCCCATCACCTTTCCCGTCCCCAACACACCCCCGTCCACATCACCCCGCCCCCGTCCCCGTCACCCCCCCGTCCCCGTCACCCCCCCCGTACCCGTCACCCCCCCGTACCCGTCACCCCCCCGTCCCCGTCACCCCCCCGTCCCCGTCCCCCCCCCGTATCCGTCGCCCCCGTCCCCGTCCCCGTCACCCCCCACGTCCCCGTCACCCCCCCGTCCCCGTCACCCCCCCGTACCCGTCACCCCCCCGTCCCCGTCACCCCCCCGTCCCCGTCACCCCCCCGTCCCCGTCACCGTCCCCATCTCCCCCCATCCCCATCACCACCCAGTCTCCATTTGCCCCCGTCTCCATAACCGCTCATCCCCATCACTATAACCCCTCATCCCCATCAACCCCGTCCCCATCAACCCCCCGTCTCCATAACCCCCGTCCCCATCACCCCCCCGTCCACATCACCCCCCGTCCACATCACCCCCCGTCCACATCACCCCCCGTCCCCCTCACCCCCCTGTCACCATCACCCTCCGTCCCCGTTAACCCCGTCCCCGTTACCCCATGTCCCCGTTACCCCACGTCGCCGTTACCCCCCGTCCCCGTTACCCCGTCCCCGTTACCCCCGTCCCCGTTACCCCCGTCCCCATCATCCCCGTCCCCATCAACCCCCGTCCCCATCACCCCCCGTCCCCATTATCCCCCATCCCCGTTACCATCCCTGTCACCCCCGTCCCTGTCACCCCCGTCCCTGTCACCCCCGTCCCTGTTACCCCTCGTCCCCGTTACCTCTCGTCCCCGTCACCCCTCATCCCCATCACTCCCCCACATCCCCATCACACCCCTCGTCCCCGTCACCCGTCCACATGACCCCCCAGTCCCCATCACCTTCCCATCCCCATCACCCCCGTCCCCATCACCACCCCCCGTCCCCATCATCCCCCATCATCGTCAAACCCCGATCCCATCACCCCCCCCGTCCCCGTCACCCCGTCCCCTTAACCCCCCCGTCCCCTTAACCCCCCCGTCCCCTTAACCCCCCGTCCCCTTAACCCCCCGTCCCCGTAACCCCCCATCCCCGTTAACCCCCCCGTCCCCTTAACCCCCGTCCCCTTAACCCCCGTCCCCTTAACCCCCCGTCCCCTTAACCCCCCGTCCCCGTTAACCCCCGTCCCCATTACCCCTGTCCCCGTTAACCCCCGTCCCCGTCACCCCCCCGTCCCCCCCCCGTCCCCGTCACCCCCCCGTCCCCGTCACCCCCCCGTCCCCGTCACCCCCCCGTCCCCGTCACACCCCCGTCCCTGCCACCCCGCCGTCCCTGCCAGCCCCCCGTCCCTGCCACCCCACCGTCCCTGCCACCCCCCCGTCCCTGCCACCCCCCCATCCCCGCCACCCCCCCCCCGTTCCCGTCACCCTCAATCCCCGTTACCCCCGTCCCCCTCAATCCCCGTTACACCCGTCCCCGTTACCCTCCCGTCCCCCTTACCCTCCCGTCCCCGTTACCCTCCCGTCCCCGTTACCCTCCCGTCCCCGTTACCCTCCCGTCCCCATCACCTTCCCCGTCCCCATCACCTTCCCCGTCCCCATCACCTTCCCCGTCCCCATCACCTTCCCCGTCCCCATCACCTTCCCCGTCCCCATCACCCCCCCCGTCGCCATCACCCTCCGTCCCCGTTAACCACGTCCCCGTTACCCCACGTCCCCGTTACCCCACGTCGCCGTTACCCCCGTCCCCTTTACCCCCCGTCCCTGTTACCCACGTCCCCATCACCCCGTCCCCATCACACCCCCACCGTCCCCATCACCTTCCCCGTCCCCATCACCCCCCCCGTCGCCATCACCCTCCGTCCCCGTTAACCACGTCCCCGTTACCCCACGTCGCCGTTACCCCCGTCCCCTTTACCCCCCGTCCCTGTTACCCCCATCCCCATCATCCCCGTCCCCATCACACCCCCACCGTCCCCATCACCCCCCGTCCCCGTTACACCCGTCCCTATCACCCCCCCATCCCCATCATCCCCCGTCCCCATTACCCCCGTCCCCATTACCCCCGTCCCCATTACCCCCGTCCCCATCACACCCGTCCCCATCATCCCCCATCCCCATTACCCCCGTCCCTATCACCCCCTGGCCCCATCACCCCCCCTGTCCCTGTTACCACCCCGTCCCCATCACCCCCCGTCCCCGTCATCCCCCGGTCCCCGTCACCCCCCTGTCCCCGTCACCCCCCTGTCCCCGTCACCCCCCTGTCCCCGTCACCCCCCTGTCCCCGTCACCTCCCTGTCCCCGTCAACCCCCGTCCCTGTTACCCCTCGTCCCCGTCACCCCCCGTCCCCGTCACCCCCGTCCCCGTCACCCCCCTGTCCCCGTCAACCCCCGTCCCTGTTACCCCTCGTCCCCGTCACCCCCCGTCCCCGTCACCCCCGTCCCCGTCACCCCCCGTCACCCCGTCCCCGTCAGTCCCCGTCACCCCCCCGTCCCCGTCACCCCCTGTCCCCGTCACCCCCTGTCCCCGTCACCCCCTGTCCCTGTCACCCCCCTGTCCCTGTCACCCCCTGTCCCCGTCACCCCCCCTGTCCCTGTCACCCCCCTGTCCCCGTCACCCCCCTGTCCCCGTCACCCCCCTGTCCCCGTCACCCCCCTGTCCCCGTCACCCCCCTGTCCCCGTCAACCCCCGTCCCCGTCAACCCCCGTCCCTGTTACCCCTCGTCCCCGTCACCCTTCGTCCCCGTCACCCCGTCCACATCACCCCCGTTACCCCGCCGTCCCCGTCACCCCGTCCCCGTCACCCCCATCCCCGTCCCGTTACTCCTGTCCCCTTAACCCCCCGTCCCCATCACCCCCTGTCCCCGTTACCCCACGTCACCCCTGTCCCCGTCAACACCCCCTTCTTCGTCTGCTCCCGTCCCCATCACCCCCCCCCGTCCCCGTCACCCCCCGTCCCCGTCACCCCCCGTCCCCGTCACCCCCCGTCCCCGTCACCCCCCGTCCCCGTCACCCCCCGTCCCCGTCACCCCCCGTCCCCGTCACCCCCTGTCCCCGTCACCCCCCGTCCCCGTTACACCCCGTCCCCATCACCCCCCCGTCCCCGTCACCCCCCGTCCCCGTCACCCCCTGTCCCCGTCACCCCCTGTCCCCGTCACCCCCCGTCCCCGTCACCCCCCCCGTCCCCGTCGCCCCCCCGGCCCCGACACCCCCCCCCGTCCCCGTCGCCCCCCCCCGTCCCCGTCGCCCCCCCCCGTCCCATCACCCCCCCCGGCCCCGACACCCCCCCCCCCCCGTCCCCGTCTCCTACCCCGTCCCCGTCACCCCCCCCCCGTCCCCGTCACCCCCCCCGTCACCCCCCCCCGTCCCCGTCACCCCCCCCCGGCCCCGTCACCCCCCCGTCCCCGTCACCCCCCGTCCCGGTCACCCCCCGTCCCCATCACCCCCCCCGGCCCCATCACCCACTCCGTCCCTGTTACCCCCCTGTCCCCGTTACCCCCTGTCCCCGTTACCCCCCCGTCCCCGTTACACCCCGTCCCCGTTACCCCCCGTCCCCGTTACCCCCCCCGTCCCCGTTACCCCCCCCGTCCCCGTTACCCCGTCCCTGTTACCTCCCCCCCCCTTAGCCCTGTCCCTGTAACACCCCATCCCCGTTACCCCCGTCCCCAATACCCCCCGTCCCCATCACCTCCATCCCCGTTACCCCCCGTCCCCGTTACCCCCGTCCCCGTTACCCCCCGTCCCCATCACCCCCATCCCCGTTACTCCCGGTCCCCGTTAACCCCCATCCCCGTTACTCCCGGTCCCCGTTACCCCCGTCCCCGTTATCCCCCGTCCCCATCACCCCCGGTCCCCATCACCCCCGTCCCCGTTACTCCCGGTCCCCGTTACCACCGTCCCCGTTACCCCCCGTCCCCATCACCCCCGTCCCCGTTACCCCCCGTCCCCATCACCCCCGTCCCCGTTACTCCCGGTCCCCATCACCCCCATCCCCGTTACTCCCGGTCCCCGTTACCCCCGTCCCCGTTACCCCCGTCCCCGTTACCCCCCGTCCCCATCACCCTGGTCCCCGTTACTCCCGGTCCCCGTTACCCCCGTCCCCGTTACCCCCCGTCCCCGTTACCCCACGTCACCCCTGTCCCCGTCAACACCCCCTTCTTCGTCTGCTCCCGTCCCCATCACCCCCCCCCGTCCCCGTCACCCCCCGTCCCCGTCACCCCCCGTCCCCGTCACCCCCCGTCCCCGTCACCCCCCGTCCCCGTCACCCCCCCGTCCCCGTCACCCCCCGTCCCCGTCACCCCCTGTCCCCGTCACCCCGTCCCCGTCACCCCCCCTGTCCCCGTCACCCCGTCCCCATCACCCCCCCGTCCCCGTCACCCCCCGTCCCCGTCACCCCCTGTCCCCGTCACCCCCTGTCCCCGTCACCCCCTGTCCCCGTCACCCCCCGTCCCCGTCACCCCCCCCCCGTCCCCGTCGCCCCCCCGGCCCCGACACCCCCACCCGTCCCCGTCGCCCCCCCGGCCCCGACACCCCCCCCCGTCCCCGTCTCCTACCCCGTCCCCGTCACCCCCCCCCCCGTCCCCGTCACCCCCCCCCGTCCCCGTCACCCCCCCCGGCCCCGTCACCCCCCCGTCCCCGTCTCCCCCCCGTCCCGGTCACCCCCCGTCCCGGTCACCCCCCGTCCCCATCACCCCCCCCGGCCCCATCACCCACTCCGTCCCTGTTACCCCCCATCCCCGTTAACCCCTGTCCCCGTTACCCCCCGTCCCCGTTACCCCCCCGTCCCCGTTACCCCCCGTCCCCGTTACCCCCCCCGTCCCCGTTACCCCCCCGTCCCCGTTACCCCGTCCCTGTTACCTCCCCCCCCGTTAGCCCTGTCCCTGTTACACCCCATCCCCGTTACCCCCGTCCCCAATACCCCCCGTCCCCATCACCTCCATCCCCGTTACCCCCCGTCCCCGTTACCCCCGTCCCCGTTACCCCCCGTCCCCATCACCCCCATCCCCGTTACTCCCGGTCCCCGTTAACCCCCGTCCCCGTTACTCCCGGTCCCCGTTACCCCCCGTCCCCATCACCCCCGGTCCCCATCACCCCCGTCCCCGTTACTCCCGGTCCCCGTTACCACCGTCCCCGTTACCCCCCGTCCCCATCACCCCCGTCCCCGTTACCACCCGTCCCCATCACCCCCGTCCCCGTTACTCCCGGTCCCCATCACCCCCATCCCCGTTACTCCCGGTCCCCGTTACCCCCGTCCCCGTTACCCCCGTCCCCGTTACCCCCGTCCCCGTTACCCCCGTCCCCGTTACCCCCCGTCCCCATCACCCTGGTCCCCGTTACTCCCGGTCCCCATTACCCCCGTCCCCGTTACCCCCCGTCCCCATCACCCCCGTCCCCGTTACTCCCGGTCCCCATCACCCCCATCCCCGTTACTCCCGGTCCCCGTTAACCCCCGTCCCCATCACCCCCGTCCCCGTTACTCCCGGTCCCCGTTACCCCCGTCCCCGTTACCCCCCGTCCCCATCACCCCCATCCCCATTACTCCCGGTCCCCGTTAACCCCCGTCCCCATCACCCCCGTCCCCGTTACCCCCGTCCCCGTTACCTCCGTTCCCATCACCCCCCGTTCCCATTACTCCCGGTCCCCGTTAACCCCCGTCCCCATCACCCCCGTCCCCGTTACCCCCGTCCCCGTTACCTCCGTTCCCATCACCCCCATCCCCATTACTCCCGGTCCCCGTTAACCCCCGTCCCCATCACCCCCCGTCCCCATCATCCCCCGTCCCCGTTACCCCGTCCCCATCACCCCCACGTGCCCATCAACCACCCCATCTCCATCAGCCCCCATCCGCATCACCTCCCTCCCCCTCACCCCCCGTCCCTTTCACGCCCCCGTCCCCATCATCCCCCATCCCCGTTACCCCCGTCACCATCCCTGTTACCCCCGTCCCCATCACTCCTCCGTCCCTGTCACCCCCCCGTCCCCTTCCCCACCCCGTCCCCATCAGCCCCCCCTCACCCCCGTCCCCTTCACCCCCCCGTCCCCATCATCCCCCATCCCCCTTACACCCCGTCACCATCACCCACCATCCCTGTTACCCCCGTCCCTATCACTCCCCCGTCCCCGTCACCCCCCCGTCCCCGTCACCCCCCCGTCCCCGTCACCCCCCTGTCTCCATCATCCCCCCGTCCCATCATCCCCCAACCCCATCACCACCCGTCCCCATCACCCCCCCCCATCACTCCCTCCGTATCTCCCCATCCCTCCTCTCTCGGTCAACATGTGCCTCACCAGTCAGTCCCCCTCTCCATCCTGAGTTGTCCCCCCCTGACTGATGCTGTGCCCCCTGTCCTGCTGTCCCCTTGCTGCCTGCCTCAGTCTGTAAGCTGCAAGCCTAGAGAACAGGAGGCAGGCAGACTGGCGCTCTCTCTCGCTCCCTGCAGCCTGTCAGCTTGTGGTGGTCACGGGATGTGTGTGTGTGTGCGAGTGTGAGACAGGGTGCGTGTGTCTGACTGTCTCTGGTTGTCTGTGTGTGAGAAAGTGTGTGTGTATGTGAGATTCAGTGAGTGAGTGTGTATGAGAGAGACATTTCACCATGATGTCTGTTTTCTGGTTTCAGGTGCTGCCCCACAAGGTCGATGAGCTGGATGCTGTACCCGTGGCTACGATTGCTGACCTCCCCTGCCCTTTTCGGCTGAGGGGGTCCCTGCCCATAGGACGCGCTGTTGCTGTCCGAGAGGTGGACAGTGAGAGAGATCTCACTGATCGCCCACGGCGTGTGGATTTCTCCCGAGTGGTCCTCACTGCTACATTTGACCTGGAGTGTGAGCGGCCCAGCCAACTGGAGGAGGAGGAGGAGGAGGAGGAGGAGAGTGCAGATGTGAGGGAGCAGCAAGAGGAAGGAAAGGAGCTGAGTGAATCGAGCAGTGAGCAGAGTGAGAAGAGCTCAGAGTGCAGTCAGGAGGCTGCTCCTTCGACACTGCTGGCTGACGATCAGAGGGAAGGCCAGTGCCGTCTCTCGGCGTTTGATGGAGAGCAGGAACAGGAGGAAGCCTCCAAAACCCTGGTACTGTTCTCACCCGGTGACCTTCATAAATCACCCACGGCAGGGGAGCTGGCACCTGACCCTGACCTTGGTACGTTAGCTGCTGTGACCCCCCAGAGCGAGAGGCCTCAGGCACTGGGCAGTCAGCTGGACGTCTCTGAACCCGGAACACTCTCATCCATCATCAAGTCTGAAACGAAGCCACTCTGCCCAGTTGTCACTGCAGTGACCTCCTGTCCCTTCACCAAGGTTGAACGCACCTTCCTGCACATTGCTGAGAAGACCCACCTCAACATTATGTCTTCCAGTGGACAACTCCTGCCTCATGATCATTACGAGTTCTTCCAGCCCCGAGAAACACAAAATGGCGGCTACTCCATAGAGCATGGACAGCCTACAGCTCCCAGTCCAACTGCGCCCCAAGGTGGGGAGACGAGGGTCCAGAACGGGGTAGGAACAGGAGAAGACTCGCTGGAGAGGACATACGAGCCTGAACCTGTAGGCCGAGTGGAGCCCAGGCACTCGCCTGAGGCAGAGACGAGGCAGGAGGGAGAGGGAGAAAGGAGCAAGACCCTGATTGGAGATGGCCATCTGAGCACAGCAACCAGTTCCCAAAGGAAGAGTCGGATTCCAGTGTTGATGTCAGAGGAGGATACGGGGTCAGATCATTCAGCATCAGTCTCCTTCAAGACAAGACTGAGCCAGAGGAGGTCCAGGCACCTGGATTTAGCTCGTGTGCTGATGAACAAGAGGCAATGTCGGCTAATACATCTTTCCTCACTCACTTCTTCCTCAGCTTCCTCAGGGGAAGAACGAAGGGCAGCCTCAGGAAGTTCACCAATGACAGCCTCGGAGGAGGACACCAACTCTGACAGTTCCCTCAACAGAGCGGCCAAGGGCAGTGAGGCCTACCCCCAGCCTACTAGGCCACACCAGGCAGGGAGCAGCAAAAGCAAGATCCCACGGCCTATCACCCTGGGGAAGGCTTCAGCAGTGGTCAGCTCTCCCCACAGCAGCATCGTAAAACAGCCAGCCACTCACAGGTAAACATCAGCAAGCTCAGTGTCCCTGACACCGAAACCTGCAACTCAGGTGGGAGCATGAGCAATCCTTTTAGCTCAGCCAGCCCGGGGTCAGGGGCAGGAGGCTGGGAGACCGGGGGGCCGGGGGCAGGAGGCTGGGAGACCTGGGGGCCAGGGGCAGGAGGCTGGGAGACCGGGGGCAGGAGCAGGAGGCTGGGAGACCGGGGGGCCAGGGGCAGGAGGCTGGGAGAGCGGGGGGCCAGGGGCAGGAGGCTGGGAGACCGGGGGGGCCAGGGGCAGGAGGCTGGGAGAGCAGGGGGCCAGGGGCAGGAGGCTGGGAGACCGGGGGGCCAGGGGCAGGAGGCTGGGAGACCGGGGGCAGGAGGCTGGGAGACCGGGGGGCCAGGGGCAGGAGGCTGGGAGACCGGGGGGGTCCAGGGGCAGGAGGCTGGGAGACCGGGGGCAGGAGGCTGGGAGACCGGGGGGCCAGGGGCAGGAGGCTGGGAGACCGGGGGCAGGAGGCTGGGAGACCGGGGGGCCAGGGGCAGGAGGCTGGGAGACCGGGGGGCCAGGGGCAGGAGGCTGGGAGATCGGGGGCAGGAGGCTGGGAGACCGGGGGGTCCAGGGGCAGGAGGCTGGGAGACCGGGGGGCCAGGGGCAGGAGGCTGGGAGACCGGGGGCAGGAGGCTGGGAGACCGGGGCCAGGAGCAGGAGGCTGGGAGACCGTGGGGCCAGGAGCAGGAGGCTGGGAGACCGGGGGGCCGGGGGCAGGAGGCTGGGAGACCGGAGGGCCGGGGGCAGGAGGCTGGGAGACCGGGGGGCCGGGGGCAGGAGGCTGGGAGACCGGGGGGTCCAGGGACAGGAGGCTGGGAGACCGGGGGGCCGGGGGCAGGAGGCTGGGAGACCTGGGGGCCAGGGGCAGGAGGCTGGGAGACCGGGGGGCCGGGGGCAGGAGGCTGGGAGACCTGGGGGCCAGGGGCAGGAGGCTGGGAGACCGGGGGGGTCCAGGGGCAGGAGGCTGGGAGACCGGGGGGCCAGGGGCAGGAGGCTGGGAGACCGGGGCCAGGGGCAGGAGGCTGGGAGACCGGGGGCCAGGGGCAGGAGGCTGGGAGACCGGGGGGGCCAGGGGCAGGAGGCTGGGAGACCGGGGGCACGGGCAGGAGGCTGGGAGACCGGGGGGCCAGGGGCAGGAGGCTGGGAGACCGGGGGCAGGAGGCTGGGAGACCGGGGCCAGGGGCAGGAGGCTGGGAGACCGGGGGGCCAGGGGCAGGAGGCTGGGAGACCGGGGCCAGGGGCAGGAGGCTGGGAGACCGGGGGCCAGGGGCAGGAGGCTGGGAGACCGGGGGCACGGGCAGGAGGCTGGGAGACCGGGGGGGTCCAGGGGCAGGAGGCTGGGAGACCGGGGGGCCAGGGGCAGGAGGCTGGGAGACCGGGGCCAGGGGCAGGAGGCTGGGAGACCGGGGCCAGGGGCAGGAGGCTGGGAGACCGGGGGGGCCAGGGGCAGGAGGCTGGGAGACCGGGGGGCCAGGGGCAGGAGGCTGGGAGACCGGGGGGCCAGGGGCAGGAGGCTGGGAGACCGGGGCCAGGGGCAGGAGGCTGGGAGACCGGGGGGCCAGGGGCAGGAGGCTGGGAGACCGGGGGGCCAGGGGTAGGAGGCTGGGAGACCGGGGGCAGGAGGCTGGGAGACCGGGGGGTTCCAGGGGCAGGAGGCTGGGAGACCGGGGGGCCAGGGGTAGGAGGCTGGGAGACCGGGGCCAGGGGCAGGAGGCTGGGAGACCGGGGCCAGGGGCAGGAGGCTGGGAGACCGGGGGGGCCAGGGGCAGGAGGCTGGGAGACCGGGGCCAGGAGCAGGAGGCTGGGAGACCGGGGGGCCAGGGGCAGGAGGCTGGGAGACCGGGGGCACGGGCAGGAGGCTGGGAGACCGGGGCCAGGAGCAGGAGGCTGGGAGACCGGGGCCAGGAGCAGGAGGCTGGGAGACCGGGGGGCCAGGGGCAGGAGGCTGGGAGACCGGGGGCACGGGCAGGAGGCTGGGAGGCCGGGGGGGCCAGGGGCAGGAGGCTGGGAGACCGGGGGGCCAGGGGCAGGAGGCTGGGAGACCGGGGCCAGGGGCAGGAGGCTGGGAGACCGGGGGGGCCAGGGGCAGGAGGCTGGGAGACCGGGGGCACGGGCAGGAGGCTGGGAGACCGGGGGCACGGGTAGGAGGCTGGGAGACCGGGGGGCCAGGGGCAGGAGGCTGGGAGACCGGGGGGCCAGGGGCAGGAGGCTGGGAGACCGGGGGCACGGGCAGGAGGCTGGGAGACCGGGGGGCCAGGGGCAGGAGGCTGGGAGACCGGGGCCAGGGGCAGGAGGCTGGGAGACCGGGGGGCCAGGGGCAGGAGGCTGGGAGACCGGGGGCATGGGCAGGAGGCTGGGAGACCGGGGGGCCAGGGGCAGGAGGCTGGGAGACCTGGGGGCCAGGGGCAGGAGGCTGGGAGACCGGGGGGCCAGGGGCAGGAGGCTGGGAGAGCGGGGGGCCAGGGGCAGGAGGCTGGGAGACCGGGGGGCCAGGGGCAGGAGGCTGGGAGACCGGGGCCAGGGGCAGGAGGCTGGGAGACCGGGGGGCCAGGGGCAGGAGGCTGGGAGACCGGGGGGCCAGGGGCAGGAGGCTGGGAGACCGGGGGGCCAGGGGCAGGAGGCTGGGAGACCGGGGGGGTCCAGGGGCAGGAGGCTGGGAGACCGGGGGGCCAGGGGCAGGAGGCTGGGAGACCGGGGCCAGGGGCAGGAGGCTGGGAGACCGGGGGGCCAGGGGCAGGAGGCTGGGAGACCGGGGGCACGGGCAGGAGGCTGGGGGACCGGGGCCAGGGGCAGGAGGCTGGGAGACCGGGGGGCCAGGGGCAGGAGGCTGGGAGACCGGGGGCACGGGCAGGAGGCTGGGAGACCGGGGGGCCAGGGGCAGGAGGCTGGGAGACCGGGGGCAGGAGCAGGAGGCTGGGAGACCGGGGGGGCCAGGGGCAGGAGGCTGGGAGACCGGGGGGGCCAGGGGCAGGAGGCTGGGAGACCGGGGGCACGGGCAGGAGGCTGGGAGACCGGGGGCCAGGGGCAGGAGGCTGGGAGACCGGGGGGGTCCAGGGGCAGGAGGCTGGGAGACCGGGGGCCAGGGGCAGGAGGCTGGGAGACCGGGGGGGCCAGGGGCAGGAGGCTGGGAGACCGGGGGCAGGAGACCGGGGTCCAGGACCCAGGTAAAGACCAAGTCACAGAGTCATGGTCATACAGCCTGGAAACAGACCCTTCGATCCAACCAGTCCACACCAACCAAAATCCCAAACTAGAGTATTCCTGCTTGCCTGCTCCTGGCCCATAACCTTTCCCATTCATCTACTTATCCAAATGTCTTTTAAACATTGTAACTGTATCCACATCCACCACTTCCTCAGGAAAATCATTCCACACACAAACCAATCTCTGTGTAACAAAAGTTGCTCCTCATGTTCTTTTTAAATCGTTCGCCTCTCACTTTAAAAATATACCCCCCAGTCTTGAACTCTCCCTGGGGAGAAGACTCTTGCTATTCTGCTTATCTATACCCCTTATTATTTTATAATAAATCTCAACCTCCTACGTTCCAGTGAAGAAAGGTCCCAGCCTATATATCTCCATTCCCAGCAATATCGTGGTAAATATTTTCTGAACCCTCTCCAGTTTAATAATATCCTTTGTACAACATGGTGACTAGAACTGGACACAGTGTTCCAGAAAAGAGCTGACCAACATCCTGTACAACCGCAACATGACATCCCACCTCCCTATACTCAAAGCTCTGGGAAGTGAAGGTGAGCATGCTAAACGCTTCCTGTCTACTTGTGACGCAAACTTCAAAACATTATGTTCATGAATCCCTGGGTCTCTCTGTTTAACAATGCTACCCAGGGCCCTACCATTAATAGTATAAGATTCACCAAAATGCAATACCTCCATTATTCAAATTCAACTCCATCTGCCCTTCCTCAGCCCATTGACCCAAATGATCACAATCTGGTTGTAATCTGAGATAACCTTGTTCATTATTCACTATACCACTAATCTTGGTGTCATCTGCAAACTTACTAACTATTCCTCCTATATACTCATCCAAATCGATTTATATAAATGACCATCAACAGAGGACCCAGCACCGATCCTTGACGCATACCACGGGTCACCAACCTCCAGTCTGAAAAACAGCCCTCCACCACCACCCTCTGTCTCCTATTGTTCAGCCAGTTCTGTATCCGATTAGCAAGCTCACCCTGAATCCCATGTGACCTAACTTTCCATGGATTTTAGTAAAGTCTTTGACAAGGTTCCGCACGGTAGACTAATTAGTAAACAACATCTCCAGCTCTGCCCTCATCAATCCTTTTGGTCACAAAACGAGAACAGAAGAGACGCACAGCACAGGAACAGACCCTCCGGCCTTCCCAAGCTGATCATCTTGCCCTAACGAAACTCGAAACAAACCTTCTGCCCCTACTGGGTCAGTCTCCCTCTATCCCCTTCCTATTCACGGAACCATCCAGATGCCCCTTAAATGTCCCCAACCTGCCTGCTTCCACCACCTCTTCCGGCAGTGGGTTCCACGCTCCCACCACTCTTGTGTGAAAAACTTCCCTCCCACATCTCCCTTAAACTTTCCCCTTCTCACCTTGAACCTGTCCCCCCTTGGAATTGAAACTCTCCTGGGAAAAAGCCCCTGACTATACACTCTATCTATTCCTGTCATAACATTGTCGACCTCGATATGATCTCCCTTCAGCCTCCAGTGAAAATAATCCCAGTCTGTTTAACCTTTCCTCATTGGCCAATGCCCTTGAGACCAGGCGACACCCTGGTGAACCTTCTCTGCACTCTCTGCAAAGCTTCCACTTCCTTCTGGTCGTGTGGTGACCAAACCCACACAGCACTCCACATGCAGCCTCACAAGGGTTTTTATAAAGCTGCAACATGGTTTGCCAACTCTGGGCTCCCTCCCCCGGCTGATGAAGGCAAGCATACACATATGTCTTCTGCATCACCTTGGCTACGTGTTCACTTCCTCAAAAAAGTCAGTCATGTTTGTGGGACATGATTTCCCTCACACAAAATCGTGCTGACTAATCACTAATCACTCACTAATCAAAGAAATGGAAAGCCGATCTTTCAGAATTACCTCTAACAACATATCCACCCAGTGGTATCAGACTCAAAGGCTGTAGTTCCCAAGCTTCCCCTTACAGCCTTCATTAAACAAAGGTCCAATGTTAGCAGCCTCCAGACTTCCAGCCCCTTACCAGTGGTTATAGAGTCAGTCACTGGGATAGGGTACTTCCAATTTGGCACCACATGAGGCAAGAGCCCTGTAAGAAAACGGAGGGGCAGTTCCACAGGGGATCACAGATTAAATAACACTGGGTACAGTACTGGGGTGGGGACAGGGCTGTCACTGTATAACACTGGGGTACAGTACTGGGGTGGGGACAGGTCTGTCACTGTATCACACTGGGGTACAGTACTGGGGTGGGGACAGGTCTGTCACTGTATAACACTGGGGTACAGTACTGGGGTGGGGACAGGTCTGTCACTGTATAACACTGGGGTACAGTACTGGGGTGGGGACAGGTCTGTCACTGTATAACCCTGGGGTACAGTACTGGGGTGGGGACAGGTCTGTCACTGTATAACACTGGGGTACAGTACTGGGGTGGGGACAGGTCTGTCACTGTATCACACTGGGGTACAGTACTGGGGTGGGGACAGGTCTGTCACTGTATAACACTGGGGTACAGTACTGGTGGGGACAGGTCTGTCACTGTATCACACTGGGGTACAGTACTGGGGTGGGGACAGGTCTGTCACTGTATAACACTGGGGTACAGTACTGGGGTGGGGACAGGTCTGTCACTGTATCACACTGGGGTACAGTACTGGGGTGGGGACAGGTCTGTCACTGTATCACACTGGGGTACAGTACTGGGGTGGGGACAGGTCTGTCACTGTATAACACTGGGGTACAGTACTGGGGTGGGGACAGGTCTGTCACTGTATCACACTGGGGTACAGTACTGGGGTGGGGACAGGTCTGTCACTGTATAACACTGGGGTACAGTACTGGGGTGGGGACAGGTCTGTCACTGTATCACACTGGGGTACAGTACTGGGATGGAGACAGGTCTGTCACTGTATAACACTGGGGTACAGTTCTGGGGTGGGGACAGGTCTGTCACTGCATAACACTGGGGTACAGTACTGGGGTAGGGACAGGTCTGTCGCTGTATAACACTGGGGTACAGTACTGGGGTGGGGAAAGATCTGTCACTGTATAACACTGGGGTACTGTACTAGGGTGGGGACAGGTCTGTCGCTGTATAACACGGGTGGGGACAGATGTGTCACTGTATACCACTGGGGTACTATACTGGGGTGGGGACAGGTCTGTCACTGTATAACACTGGGGTACAGTACTGGGGTGGGGACAGGTCTGTCACTGTATAACACTGGGGTACAGTACTGGGGTGGGGACAGGTCTGTCACTGTATCACACTGGGGTACAGTACTGGGGTGGGGACAGGTCTGTCACTGTATAACACTGGGGTACAGTACTGGGGTGGGGACAGGTCTGTCACTGTATAACACTGGGGTACAGTACTGGGGTGGGGACAGGTCTGTCATGGTATAACACTGGGGTACTGTACTAGGGTGGGGACAGGTCTGTCACTGTATAACACGGGTGGGGACAGGTGTGTCACTGTATAACACTGGGGTACTGTACTGGGGTGGGGACAGGTCTGTCACTGTATAACACTGGGGGACAGTACTGGGATGGAGACAGGTCTGTCACTATATAACACTGGGGTACAGTACTGGAGTGGGGACAGGTCTGTCACTGTATAACACTGGGGTACAGTACTGGGATGGAGACAGGTCTGTCACTGTATAACACTGGGGTACAGTTCTGGGGTGGGGACAGGTCTGTCACTGCATAACACTGGGGTACAGTACTGGGGTAGGGACAGGTCTGTCGCTGTATAACACTGGGGTACAGTACTGGGGTGGGGAAAGATCTGTCACTGTATAACACTGGGGTACTGTACTAGGGTGGGGACAGGTCTGTCGCTGTATAACACGGGTGGGGACAGATGTGTCACTGTATACCACTGGGGTACTATACTGGGGTGGGGACAGGTCTGTCACTGTATAACACTGGGGTACAGTACTGGGGTGGGGACAGGTCTGTCACTGTATAACACTGGGGTACAGTACTGGGGTAGGGACAGGTCTGTCACTGTATAACACTGGGGTACTGTACTGGGGTGGGGACAGGTGTGTCATTGTATAACACAGGGGTGGGGACAGGTATGTCACTGTATAACACTGGGGTACTGTACTGGGGTGGGGACAGGTGTGTCATTGTATAACACAGGGGTGGGGACAGGTCCGTCACTGTATAACACTGGGGTACAGTACTGGGGTGGGGACAGGGCTGTCACTGTATAACACTGGGGTACAGTACTGGGGTGGGGACAGGTGTGTCACTGTATAACACTGGGGTACAGTACAGGTGGGGACAGGTCTGTCACTGTATAACACTGGGGTACAGTACTGGGGTGGGGACAGGTGTGTCACTGTATAACACTGGGGTACAGTACTGGGGTGGGGACAGGTCTGTCACTGTATAACACTGGGGTACAGTACAGGTGGGGACAGGGCTGTCACTGTATAACACTGGGGTACAGTACAGGTGGGGACAGGGCTGTCACTGTATAACACTGGGGTACAGTACTGGGGTGGGGACAGGTCTGTCACTGTATAACACTGGGGTACAGTACTGGGGGGACAGGTCTGTCACTGTATAACACTGGGGTACAGTACTGGGGTGGGGACAGGTCTGTCACTGTATAACACTGGGGTACAGTACTGGGGTGGGGACAGGTCTGTCACTGTATAACACTGGGGTACAGTACAGGTGGGGACAGGGCTGTCACTGTATAACACTGGGGTACAGTACTGGTGGGGACAGGGCTGTCACTGTATAACACTGGGGTACAGTACTGGTGGGGACAAGGCTGTCACTGTATAACACTGGGGTACAGTACTGGTGGGGACAAGGCTGTCACTGTATAACACTGGGGTACAGTACTGGGGTGGGGACAGGGCTGTCACTGTATAACACTGGGGTACAGTACTGGTGGGGACAAGGCTGTCACTGTATAACACTGGGGTACAGTACTGGGGTGGGGACAAGGCTGTCACTGTATAACACTGGGGTACAGTACTGGGGTGGGGACAGGTCTGTCACTGTATAACACTGGGGTACAGTACTGGGGTGGGGACAGGTCTGTCACTGTATAACACCGGGGTACAGTACTGGGGTGGGGACAGGTCTGTCACTGTATAACACTGGGGTACAGTACTGGGGTGGGGACAGGGCTGTCACTGTATAACACTGGGGTACAGTACTGGGGTGGGGACAGGTCTGTCACTGTATAACACTGGGGTACAGTACTGGGGTGGGGACAGGTCTGTCACTGTATAACACCGGGGTACAGTACTGGGGTGGGGACAGGTCTGTCACTGTATAACACTGGGGTACAGTACTGGGGTGGGGACAGGGCTGTCACTGTATAACACTGGGGTACAGTACTGGGGTGGGGACAGGTCTGTCACTGTATAACACTGGGGTACAGTACTGGGGTGGGGACAGGTCTGTCACTGTATAACACCGGGGTACAGTACTGGGGTGGGGACAGGTCTGTCACTGTATAACACTGGGGTACAGTACTGGGGTGGGGACAGGGCTGTCACTGTATAACACTGGGGTACAGTACTGGGGTGGGGACAGGTCTGTCACTGTATAACACTGGGGTACAGTACTGGGGTGGGGACAGGTCTGTCACTGTATAACACTGGGGTACAGTACTGGGGTGGGGACAGGGCTGTCACTGTATAACAACGGGGTGGGGACAGGGCTGTCACTGTATAACACTGGGGTACAGTACTGGTGGGGACAGGTCTGTCACTGTATAACACTGGGCTACAGTACTGGGGTGGGGACAGGTCTGTCACTGTATAACACTGGGGTACAGTACTGGGGTGGGGACAGGGCTGTCACTGTATAACACTGGGGTACAGTACTGGGGTGGGGACAGGTCTGTCACTGTATAACACTGGGGTACAGTACTGGGGCGGGGACAGGTCTGTCACTGTATAACACAGGGGTACAGTACTGGTGGGGACAGGTCTGTCACTGTATAACACTGGGGTACAGTACTGGGGTGGGGACAGGGCTGTCACTGTATAACACTGGGGTACAGTACTGGTGGGGACAGGGCTGTCACTGTATAACACTGGGGTACAGTACTGGGGTGGGGACAGGGCTGTCACTGTATAACACTGGGGTACAGTACTGGTGGGGACAGGGCTGTCACTGTATAACACTGGGGTACAGTACTGGTGGGGACAGGGCTGTCACTGTATAACACTGGGGTACAGTACTGGTGGGGACAGGTCTGTCACTGTATAACACTGGGGTACAGTACTGGGGTGGGGACAGGGCTGTCAATGTATAACACTGGGGTACAGTACTGGTGGCGACAGGGCTGTCACTGTATAACACTGGGGTACAGTACTGGTGGGGACAGGTCTGTCACTGTATAACACTGGGGTACAGTACTGGTGGGGACAGGTCTGTCACTGTATAACACTGGGGTACAGTACTGGGGTGGGGACAGGTCTGTCACTGTATAACACTGGGGTACAGTACTGGGGTGGGGACAGGGCTGTCACTGTATAACACTGGGGTACAGTACTGGTGGGGACAGGGCTGTCACTGTATAACACTGGGGTACAGTACTGGGGTGGGGACAGGGCTGTCACTGTATAACACTGGGGTACAGTACTGGTGGGGACAGGTCTGTCACTGTGTAACACTGGGGTACAGTACTGGGGTGGGGACAGGGCTGTCACTGTATAACACTGGGTACAGTACTGGGGTGGGGACAGGGCTGTCACTGTATAACACTGGGGTACAGTACTGGGGTGGGGACAGGGCTGTCACTGTATAACACTGGGGTACAGTACTGGGGTGGGGACAGGTCTGTCACTGTATAACACTGGGTACAGTACTGGGGTGGGGACAGGGCTGTCACTGTATAACACTGGGGTACAGTACTGGTGGGGACAGGGCTGTCACTGTATAACACTGGGGTACAGGACTGGTGGGGACAAGGCTGTCACTGTATAACACTGGGGTACAGTACTGGTGGGGACAGGGCTGTCACTGTATAACAACGGGGTACAGTACTGGGGTGGGGACAGGGCTGTCACTGTATAACACTGGGGTACAGTACTGGGGTGGGGACAGGTCTGTCACTGTATAACACTGGGGTACAGTACTGGGGTGGGGACAGGGCTGTCACTGTATAACACTGGGGTACAGTACTGGGGTGGGGACAGGGCTGTCACTGTATAACACTGGGGTACAGTACTGGTGGGGACAGGGCTGTCACTGTATAACACTGGGGTACAGTACTGGGGTGGGGACAGGGCTGTCACTGTATAACACTGGGGTACAGTACTGGGGTGGGGACAGGGCTGTCACTGTATAACACTGGGGTACAGTACTGGTGGGGACAGGTCTGTCACTGTGTAACACTGGGGTACAGTACTGGGGTGGGGACAGGGCTGTCACTGTATAACACTGGGTACAGTACTGGGGTGGGGACAGGGCTGTCACTGTATAACACTGGGGTACAGTACTGGGGTGGGGACAGGGCTGTCACTGTATAACACTGGGGTACAGTACTGGGGTGGGGACAGGTCTGTCAATGTATAACACTGGGTACAGTACTGGGGTGGGGACAGGGCTGTCACTGTATAACACTGGGGTACAGTACTGGTGGGGACAGGGCTGTCACTGTATAACACTGGGGTACAGTACTGGTGGGGACAGGGCTGTCACTGTATAACACTGGGGTACAGGACTGGTGGGGACAGGGCTGTCACTGTATAACACGGGGGTACAGTACTGGTGGGGACAGGGCTGTCACTGTATAACACGGGGGTACAGTACTGGTGGGGACAGGGCTGTCACTGTATAACACTGGGGTACAGTACTGGTGGGGACAAGGCTGTCACTGTATAACACTGGGGTACAGTACTGGTGGGGACAGGGCTGTCACTGTATAACACTGGAGTACAGTACTGGGGTGGGGACAGGGCTGTCACTGTATAACACTGGGGTACAGTACTGGTGGGGACAGGGCTGTCACTGTATAACACTGGGGTACAGTACTGGGGTGGGGACAAGGCTGTCACTGTATAACACTGGGGTACAGTACTGGTGGGGACAGGGCTGTCACTGTATAACACTGGGGTACAGTACTGGTGGGGACAGGGCTGTCACTGTATAACACTGGGGTACAGTACTGGGGTGGGGACAGGTCTGTCACTGTATAACACTGGGTACAGTACTGGGGTGGGGACAGGGCTGTCACTGTATAACACTGGGGTACAGTACTGGTGGGGACAGGGCTGTCACTGTATAACACTGGGGTACAGTACTGGTGGGGACAGGGCTGTCACTGTATAACACTGGGGTACAGTACTGGTGGGGACAGGGCTGTCACTGTATAACACTGGGGTACAGGACTGGTGGGGACAGGGCTGTCACTGTATAACACTGGAGTACAGTACTGGGGTGGGGACAGGGCTGTCACTGTATAACACTGGGGTACAGTACTGGTGGGGACAGGGCTGTCACTGTATAACACTGGGGTACAGTACTGGGGTGGGGACAAGGCTGTCACTGTATAACACTGGGGTACAGTACTGGTGGGGACAGGGCTGTCACTGTATAACACTGGGGTACAGTACTGGTGGGGACAGGGCTGTCACTGTATAACACTGGGGTACAGTACTGGGGTGGGGACAGGTCTGTCACTGTATAACACTGGGGTACAGTACTGGGGTGGGGACAAGTCTGTCACTGTATAACACCGGGGTACAGTACTGGGGTGGGGACAGGTCTGTCACTGTATAACACTGGGGTGCAGTACTGGGGTGGGGACAGGTCTGTCACTGTATAACACTGGGGTACAATACTGGGGTGGGGGACAGGTCTGTCACTGTATAACACTGGGGTACAGTACTGGGGTAGGGACAGGTCTGTCACTGTATAACACTGGGGTGCAGTACTGGGGTGGGGACAGGTCTGTCACTGTATAACACCGGGGTACAGTACTGGTGGGGACAGGTCTGTCACTGTATAACACGGGGGTACAGTACTGGTGGGGACAGGGCTGTCACTGTATAACACGGGGGTACAGTACTGGTGGGGACAGGGCTGTCACTGTATAACACTGGGGTACAGTACTGGTGGGGACAAGGCTGTCACTGTATAACACTGGGGTACAGTACTGGGGTGGGGACAGGTCTGTCACTGTATAACACTGGGTTACAGTACTGGGGTGGGGACAGGTCTGTCACTGTATAACACTGGGGTACAGTACTGGGGTAGGGACAGGGCTGTCACTGTATAACACTGGGGTACAGTACTGGTGGGGACAGGTCTGTCACTGTGTAACACTGGGGTACAGTACTGGGGTGGGGACAGGTCTGTCACTGTATAACACTGGGTACAGTACTGGGGTGGGGACAGGGCTGTCACTGTATAACACTGGGGTACAGTACTGGTGGGGACAGGGCTGTCACTGTATAACACTGGGGTACAGTACTGGGGTGGGGACAGGGCTGTCACTGTATAACACTGGGGTACAGTACTGGGGTGGGGACAGGGCTGTCACTGTATAACACTGGGGTACAGTACTGGTGGGGACAGGTCTGTCACTGTGTAACACTGGGGTACAGTACTGGGGTGGGGACAGGTCTGTCACTGTATAACACTGGGTACAGTACTGGGGTGGGGACAGGGCTGTCACTGTATAACACTGGGGTACAGTACTGGGGTGGGGACAGGGCTGTCACTGTATAACACTGGGGTACAGTACTGGGGTGGGGACAGGTCTGTCACTGTATAACACTGGGTACAGTACTGGGGTGGGGACAGGGCTGTCACTGTATAACACTGGGGTACAGTACTGGTGGGGACAGGGCTGTCACTGTATAACACTGGGGTACAGTACTGGTGGGGACAGGGCTGTCACTGTATAACACTGGGGTACAGGACTGGTGGGGACAAGGCTGTCACTGTATAACACTGGGGTACAGTACTGGTGGGGACAGGGCTGTCACTGTATAACAACGGGGTACAGTACTGGTGGGGATAGGGCTGTCACTGTATAACACTGGGGTACAGTACTGGTGGGGACAAGGCTGTCACTGTATAACACTGGGGTACAGTACTGGGGTGGGGACAGGTCTGTCACTGTATAACACTGGGTTACAGTACTGGGGTGGGGACAGGTCTGTCACTGTATAACACTGGGGTACAGTACTGGGGTAGGGACAGGGCTGTCACTGTATAACACTGGGGTACAGTACTGGTGGGGACAGGTCTGTCACTGTGTAACACTGGGGTACAGTACTGGGGTGGGGACAGGTCTGTCACTGTATAACACTGGGTACAGTACTGGGGTGGGGACAGGGCTGTCACTGTATAACACTGGGGTACAGTACTGGTGGGGACAGGGCTGTCACTGTATAACACTGGGGTACAGTACTGGGGTGGGGACAGGGCTGTCACTGTATAACACTGGGGTACAGTACTGGGGTGGGGACAGGGCTGTCACTGTATAACACTGGGGTACAGTACTGGTGGGGACAGGTCTGTCACTGTGTAACACTGGGGTACAGTACTGGGGTGGGGACAGGTCTGTCACTGTATAACACTGGGTACAGTACTGGGGTGGGGACAGGGCTGTCACTGTATAACACTGGGGTACAGTACTGGGGTGGGGACAGGGCTGTCACTGTATAACACTGGGGTACAGTACTGGGGTGGGGACAGGTCTGTCACTGTATAACACTGGGTACAGTACTGGGGTGGGGACAGGGCTGTCACTGTATAACACTGGGGTACAGTACTGGGGTGGGGACAGGGCTGTCACTGTATAACACTGGGGTACAGTACTGGTGGGGACAGGGCTGTCACTGTATAACACTGGGGTACAGGACTGGTGGGGACAAGGCTGTCACTGTATAACACTGGGGTACAGTACTGGTGGGGACAGGGCTGTCACTGTATAACAACGGGGTACAGTACTGGGGTGGGGACAGGGCTGTCACTGTATAACACTGGGGTACAGTACTGGGGTGGGGACAGGGCTGTCACTGTATAACACTGGGGTACAGTACTGGGGTGGGGACAGGGCTGTCACTGTATAACACTGGGGTACAGTACTGGGGTGGGGACAGGGCTGTCACTGTATAACACTGGGGTACAGTACTGGTGGGGACAGGGCTGTCACTGTATAACACTGGGGTACAGTACTGGGGTGGGGACAGGGCTGTCACTGTATAACACTGGGGTACAGTACTGGGGTGGGGACAGGTCTGTCACTGTATAACACTGGGGTACAGTACTGGGGTGGGGACAGGGCTGTCACTGTATAACACTGGGGTACAGTACTGGAGTGGGGACAGGTCTGTCACTGTATAACACCGGGGTACAGTACTGGTGGGGACAGGTCTGTCACTGTATAACACCGGGGTACAGTACTGGGGTGGGGACAGGTCTGTCACTGTATAACACTGGGGTACAGTACTGGGGTGGGGACAGGTCTGTCACTGTATAACACTGGGGTACAGTACTGGGGTGGGGACAGGGCTGTCACTGTATAACACTGGGGTACAGTACTGGGGTGGGGACAGGTCTGTCACTGTATAACACCGGGGTACAGTACTGGGGTGGGGACAGGTCTGTCACTGTATAACACCGGGGTACAGTACTGGGGTGGGGACAGGTCTGTCCCGGTATAACACTGGGGTACAGTACTGGGGTGGGGACAGGTCTGTCACTGTATAACACCGGGGTACAGTACTGGTGGGGACAGGTCTGTCACTGTATAACACTGGGTACAGTACTGGGGTGGGGACAGGGCTGTCACTGTATAACACTGGGGTACAGTACTGGGGTAGAGACAGGTCTGTCACTGTATAACACTGGGGTACAGTACTGGTGGGGACAGGGCTGTCACTGTATAACACGGGTACAGTACTGGGGTGGAGACAGGGCTGTCACTGTATAACACTGGGGTACAGTACTGGTGGGGACAGGGCTGTCACTGTATAACACTGGGGTACAGTACTGGGGTAGAGACAGGTCTGTCACTGTATAACACCGGGGTACAGTACTGGGGTGGGGACAGGTCTGTCACTGTATAACACTGGGGTACTGTACTGGGGTGGGGACAGGTCTGTCGCTGTATGACACTGGGGTACAGTACTGGGGTGGGGACAGGTCTGTCACTGTATAACACTGGGGTACTGTACTGGGGTGGGGACAGGTCTGTCGCTGTATGACACTGGGGTACAGTTCCGACGAGGATGTGTCACTAGTGAGAGTTTGTGGTCAGTATTGTCCCCTGTGATCTGCTCTTGCAGCCGCTGCATTGATCCAGTGAGTCCGGTTCAGTTTCTGGGGCATTGTAATCGCTCAATGTTGCTGTCAAATCCAGTCTCGATTCTGTGACCCTGTCTCCCCGTGACCCTGTCTCCCCGTGACGCTGTCTCCCCGTGACCCTGTCTCCCCGTGACCCTGTCTCCCCATGACCCTGTCTCCCCGTGACCTTGTCTCACTGTCTCCCCGTGACCCTGTCTCCCCGTGACCCAGTCTCGCTATCTCCCCATGACCCTGTCTCCCCGTGACCCTGTCTCACTGTCTCCCCGTGGCCCTGTCTCCCCGTGACCCTGTCTCCCCGTGACCCTGTCTCCCCGTGACCCTGTCTCCCCGTGACCCTGTCTCCCCGTGACCCTGTCTCCCCCTGATCCTGTCTCGTGACCCTGACTCCCCGTGACCCTGACTCCCCGTGACCCGACTCCCCGTGACCCTGTCTCCCCGTGGCCCTGTCTCCCCGTGGCCCTGTCTCCCCGTGGCCCTGTCTCCCCGTCTCCCAGTGACCCCGTCTCCCCGTGGCCCCGTCTCCCCGTGGCCCCGTCTCCCCGTGCCCCCGTCTCCCCGTGGCCCCGTCTCCCCGTGGCCCCGTCTCCCCGTGGCCCCGTCTCCCCGTCTCCCCGTGGCCCCGTCTCCCCGTGGCCCCGTCACCCCGTGGCCCCGTCTCCCCGTGGCCCCGTCTCCCCGTGGCCCCGTCTCCCCGTGGCCCCGTCTCCCCGTGACCCCGTCTCCCAGTGACCCCGTCTCCCCGAGACCCCGTCTCTCCGTCTCCCAGTGAACCTGTCTCCCCGTGACCCTGTCTCCCCGTGACCCTGTCTCCCCGTGACCCTGTCTCCCCGTGACCCTGTCTCCCCGCGACCCTGTCTCCCCGCGACCCCGTCTCCCCGCGACCCCGCGACCCCGTCTCCCCGCGACCCCGTCTCCCCGCGACCCCGTCTCCCCGCGACCCCGTCTCCCCGCGGCCCCGTCTCCCCGCGACACTGTCTCCCCGTGTCCCCGTATCCCGGTGACCCCGTCTCCCAGTGACACTGTCTCCCCGTGACCCCGTCTCCCCGTGACCCCGTCTCCCCGTGACCCCGTGTCCCTGTCTCACTGTCTCCCCCGTGGCCCTGTCTCCCCCGTGGCTTTGTCTCCCCGTGACCCCGTGACCCCGTCTCCCCGTGACCCCGTGACCCCGTCTCCCCGTGACCCCGTCTCCCCGTGACCCCGTCTCCCCGTGACCCCGTCTCCCCGTGACCCTGTCTCCCCGACTCCCTGTGACCCTGTCTCCCCGCGACCCCGTCTCCCCGCGACCCCGTCTCCCCGCGACCCCGTCTCCCAGTGACCCTGTCTCCCCGACTCCCTGTGACCCTGTCTCCCTGTGACCCTGTCTCCCCGTGACCCTGTCACCCCGTGACCCTGTCACCCCGTGACCCTGTCTCCCCGTGACCCTGTCTCCCCGTGACCCTGTCTCCCCGTGGCCCTGTCTCCCCGTCTCCCTGTGACCCCGTCTCCCCGTGACCCTGTCTCCCCGTGTCCCTGTGACCCTGTCTCACTGTCTCCCCGTGGCCCTGTCTCCCCGTGGCCCTGTCTCCCCGTCTCCCAGTGACCCCGTCTCCCAGTGACCCCGTCTCCCAGTGGCCCCGTCGCCCCGTCTCCCCGTGGCCCCGTCTCCCCGTGGCCCCGTGGCCCCGTCTCCCCGTGACCCCGTCTCCCCGAGACCCCGTCTCCCCGTCTCCCAGTGACCCTGTCTCCGTGACCCTGTCTCCCCGTGACCCTGTCTCCCCGCGACCGTCTCCCCGCGACCCCGTCTCCCCGCGACCCCGTCTCCCCGACTCCCTGTGACCCTGTCACCCCGTGACCCTGTCACCCCGTGACCCTGTCACCCCGTGACCCTGTCTCCCCGTGACCCTGTCTCCCCGTGGCCCTGTCTCCCCGTGGCCCTGTCTCCCAGTGACACTGTCTCCCCGTCTCCCAGTGACCCCGTCTCCCGGTGACCCCGTCTCCCGGTGACCCCGTCTCCCCGTGACCCCGTCTCCCCGTGACCCTGTCTCCCCGACTCCCTGTGACCCTTTGACCCTGTCTCCCCGTGACCCTGTCTCCCCGTGGCCCTGTCTCCCCGTGGCCCTGTCTCCCCCGTGGCCCTGTCTCCCCGTGGCCCTGTCTCCCCGTGGCCCTGTCTCCCCGTGGCCCTGTCTCCCCGTGGCCCTGTCTCCCCGTGGCCCTGTCTCCCCGTGGCCCTGTGACCCTGTCTCCCCGTGACCCTGTCTCCCCGTGACCCCGTCTCCCCGTGACCCCGTCTCCCCGTGACCCCGTCTCCCCGTGACCCCGTCTCCCCGTGACCCCGTCTCCCCGTGACCCTGTCTCCCCGTGACCTTGTCACCCCGTGGCCCCGTCTCCCCGTGACCCTGTCTCCCCGTGGCCCTGTCTCCCCCGTGGCCCTGTCTCCCCCGTGACCCTGTCTCCCCCGTGGCCCTGTCTCCCCGCGACCCTGTCTCCCCGCGACCCCGTCTCCCCGCGACCCCGTCTCCCCGCGACCCCGTCTCCCCGCGACCCCGTCTCCCCGCGACCCCGTCTCCCCGCGACCCCGTCTCCCCGCGACCCCGTCTCCCCGCGACCCCGTCTCCCCGCGACCCCGTCTCCCCGCGACCCCGTCTCCCCGCGACCCCGTCTCCCCGCGACCCCGTCTCCCCGTGACCCTGTCTCCCCGTGACCCTGTCTCCCCGTGACCCTGTCTCCCAGTGACACTGTCTCCCCGTCTCCCAGTCTCCCTGTCTCCCCGTGGCCCTGTCTCCCCGTGGCCCTGTCTCCCAGTGACACTGTCTCCCCGTCTCCCGGTGACCCCGTCTCCCAGTGACACTGTCTCCCCGTCTCCCAGTCTCCCCGTCTCCCAGTCTCCCCGTCTCCCAGTCTCCCCGTGACCCCGTCTCCCCGTGACCCCGTCTCCCCGTGACCCCGTCTCCCCGTGACCCCGTCTCCCCGTGACCCCGTCTCCCCGTGGCCCCGTCTCCCCGTGGCCCCGTCTCCCCGTGGCCCCGTCTCCCCGTGGCCCCGTCTCCCCGTGGCCCTGTCTCCCCGTGGCCCTGTCTCCCCGTGACCCTGTCTCCCCGTGACCCTGTGGTTATTGATTGGCTGGTGTTGTTTTTTTTCAGGGTTATGGTGAGTCATGGATCAGGGATTCCTGGCTCTGTCCCTGAGCGTGATGGCTGGATAAAGCATCAGCGTGTGGAGTCCTTCCTGAGCCCAGGTTCGCTGCAGGTCTCTGTGTACAGTGGCCGGCCTGGCCTGCTGCCATGTCGGAGCCTGAGTGCCTCTCCACGGATCGGGACATTGAGCAGGACTGACAGCCCGTCGCCATGCCGACGCAGGAGGATGAACACTACATTGTCAGGAAATAGTGTGAGGGCCCCGGCTCTCTCTCCGGTTGGAGCCAGTGTTCACCAGAGCAGAGCCCGAAGCCAGGCTCCTGTTACCAAAGGCAGACCACTGGCTGCTGGAGGCCAGCAAGCTGCAAGATAATGGACAAGGGTCTCAACCCAGGCACTGTCAGCCTCAGGTTACACAGCACCATCTCACAGCTATCAGCATCGAACTGTCCAACACAGCCACCCGGGCTCAGCACCTCATACACACACAGAAATGCACACACAGACAGACACACATACACAGACACACACACACAGACATGCACACAGACACACACACAGACAGACAGACACACATACACAGATATGCACACAGACACGCACACAGAGACAGACAGACAGACACACACACACATGCACACAGACACGCACACAGACAGACAGCACAATCTCACAGCTATCAGCATATAACTGTCTGACACAGCAAACTGGGCTCGGCACCTCACACACACATACACATACACACACACACACACAGAAAGACACACACACAAACTGAGACAGACGTGCACACACTGAGACAGATACACATACACACAGAGACACACACATATACACAGACACACATACACATACAGACACACACAGAGACACACACATAGAGACACACATATACAGAGACACACACACACACATCCCTCTACTTTCAGGCCGAGAGTAACACAGGAAAGACAGTCCCTCATTCTGGAGCAAATAGATGTGCACTCATTGTCCGTACCAACACTGCAAAATAGCTCCATCTAAGCAACACAAGACACCAAATATCCTTCACCTACAACAGCATGAACTGTGGAGAACATGTGTTCTCATTCACAGAGGGGATTCTGGGACTGAGAGAACTCATTCAGAGAGAGAGAGAGGGTCCAGGGGAATGGGACTGAGAGAGAGAGGGTCCAGGGGAATGGGACTGAGGGAGAGAGGGCATCCAGGGGAAAGGGACTGAGTGAGAGCTCATTCAGAGAGAGAGGGTCCAGAGGAGTGGGACTGAGAGAGAGAGGGTCCAGGGGAATGGGACTGAGGGAGAGAGAGGGTCCAGGTGAATGGGACTGAGAGAGAGAGAGGGTCCAGGGGAATGGGACTGAGGGAGAGAGAGGGTCCAGGTGAATGGGACTGAGAGAGAGGGTCCAGGGGAATGGGACTGAGGGAGAGAGAGGGTCCAGGGGAATGGGACTGAGAGAGAGAGGGTCCAGGGGAATGGGACTGAGAGAGAGAGGGTCCAGGGGAATGGGACTGAGAGAGAGAGAGAGGGTCCAGGGGAATGGGACTGAGGGAGAGAGAGAGGATCCAGGGGAATGGGACTGAGGGAGAGAGAGGGTCCAGGGGAATGGGACTGAGGGAGAGAGAGGGTCCAGGGGAATGGGACTGAGGGAGAGAGAGGGTCCAGGTGAATGGGACTGAGAGAGAGGGTCCAGGGGAATGGGACTGAGGGAGAGAGAGGGTCCAGGGGAATGGGACTGAGGGAGAGAGAGAGGATCCAGGGGAATGGGACTGAGGGAGAGAGAGGGTCCAGGGGAATGGGACTGAGGGAGAGAGAGAGGATCCAGGGGAATGGGACTGAGGGAGAGAGAGGATCCAGGGGAATGGGACTGAGGGAGAGAGAGAGGATCCAGGGGAATGGGACTGAGGGAGAGAGAGAGGGTCCAGGGGAATGGGACTGAGGAAGAGAGAGGGTCCAGGGGAATGGGACTGAGGGAGAGAGAGAGAGGATCCATGGGAATGGGACTGAGGGAGAGAGAGAGGATCCATGGGATTGGGACTGAGGGAGAGAGAGGGTCCAGGGGAATGGGACTGAGGGAGAGAGAGAGGATCCAGGGGAATGGGACTGAGGGAGAGAGAGGGTCCAGGGGAATGGGACTGAGGGAGAGAGAGAGGATCCAGAGGAATGGGACTGAGGGAGAGAGAGGGTCCAGGGGAATGGGACTGAGGGAGAGAGAGAGGATCCAGGGGAATGGGACTGAGGGAGAGAGAGAGGGTCCAGGGGAATGGGACTGAGAGAGAGAGCACTCCCCCTCACTTTGTGTAACTTTGTGAATTGTGCCTTGTTTGTTCTTCACACTGCTATCCATTCGCTGTTGCTGCTCTGCCCACTCACTTGGTTCACTCTGTGAGCTGCCGAGCTGTGTGAAGGAACATTGTTCCCAGTTTGTCCCGAGCTCTCTTGGGTTCTGGGTCTGAGGCAGCTGCTGCTGGTTATTACTTGTGATGGGCAGAGGCTGGAATGCCAGGGAGCTGGAATGGGAACACCGTGTTGGCACTGAGTCTGGCATGGTCTGTGCTCCTGGTCTTGAGTGGCCCAACTGTGTTCTTTCCACTTCCCTTCCTTCCTGTGCCCAGACACGAGGAGAACAACTTGCTACAGGTTTGGGTCAAAGATCGCAATTTGATCAGGGGTTTGCAAAGAACATACCTGAATATTCCTTGACGATATAAATGAAGCAGCTACCTTCCTGTTTACACATTGCCAATAGAATGTAAAAACAATGGGAAATAATATATTCTGCATGACACTTGTATCAGCTGGGAACCAGAACACGGCATGTATCGTTTAATTCCTCAAACATGCACAGGAAGCCGGGAGTGACTCCTCATCCTGCTGAAGGTGTGAGCAATCGCAGCGTCTCTGCACACTGCCTTGATTCACTTCTCTTTGGAAGACAGGAGCTCACTCCGACTTCCCTCAGCTTCGCTTTGTATTCTTGCGAAGGCAGCAGTAATTAATCCAGGAAGGAGCAATTGCTCCCATGTACTTTTTCTGCACATTTCAAATCTCAGCATTTTAATCCAGAATTGCTGGCATCGAACATTTGGTTAATATTAAACAAATCAGATTGCTTGCTTCTGAGTTTTCAGGGCCCGCTGTCAGCGATTACTTTCTGTAAAGCTTTGGTGTAAACACATTTGCAAGGATTTTCAATGAGCAGATGGTTTCAGAGAGTTGCTGGTTACTACCACTGTCTCTCAACATCAGCTGCACTGCGTGGGGGAATTAGCAGAGGATTGTACAGGAACAGACCATCTCCAGACAAAGTGAAAGTTGATTGATGTGCATTTCACCATTAGTGCTATTCCCTGGTGTGACATTGAATGTGTAACTCTCGTTGCTGTCCTATGGTCTGTGAATCACAAAAAGCAAGCATCCAGGTTCACCGGGTAATGAGGAAGGCAAATGCAATGTTAGCCTTCCTTTCAAGGCAAATGGAATATAAAATGAGTAAGGTTTTGCTAAAACTGTACAAAGCACCTGTCGGAGCACAGTAGGAATCCTGGGAAAATTAGTAAGAGAATTGTGGGTTACCGGGATAAGATAAGAGAGTGAATTGGTTCTCAGATCAGCCGTGATCTCATCGAATGGTAGAACAGGCTCAATGGGTTGAATGGCCAACTTCAGATGATGTAGAGGTGCCGGTTTTGGACTGGGGTGTACAAAGTTAAAAATCCCACAACACCATGTTGCAGTCCAACAGGTTTATTTGGAAGCACTAGCTTTCAGAGTGCTGCTCCTTCATCAGGTAGCTGTGCAGCAGGATCATAAGACAGAATTTATAGCAGAAGATCACAGTGTCATTTTGCGATAAATTGTATCTTATGATGCTACTGCACAGCTACCTGATGAAAGCGCAGCGCTCCGAAAGCTAGTGCTTCCAAATAAACCTGTTGGACCCTAACCTGGGGTATGTGGGATTCCCTCCTTCAGATGAAGAGGAAGGGGACAAGCTATTCCACTCAAATCCAGGCTCAGCCTCTAGCTGCAAGGTGGCAAAGAGATCACCAGCTCTCTGTGAGCACTGACCAGGAGACCAGTCAAGGCAGAGCCACAGATGTAAAAGTTATGGTAGGACAGAGAACAATTTTCTGAATGTTTAATTTCAACAAAGAAAACACAGAAAATGCTGGAAATGGTCAGCAGGTCTGGCAGCGTCTGGGGAGAGAGAAGCAAGAATTAATGTTTCGTATCAGTGACCTTTTATTTAATCACTGAGGAAGTAGGCATAACTCAGATCCCCTTGGGGAGTCCTTTGACACAGCAGTTGGGCAGTTTGATGGAGGATGACATTTTAAAGGTTGAAGTCATTGTAAAATTGAGCTTCAGCATTGACTTGAACTCTCACAGTGTTTAAGAAGTGACAAGTTTGGGTTAGTCACTGATACATAAGCATGCTCCTCATGACAACAGCACAATTAGTTTATCAGGATACTAATCTGAACTGGTTACCAGTAGAAACAAAAACAAGGTTCTGGATGTAGGTTTGCTCGTTGAGCTGGAAGGTTAGTTTTCAGATGTTTCGTCACCATATTAGGGAACATATTCAGTCAGCCTCCGAATCAAGCACTGGTGGTGTAGCCAGGACCAGGACCTCCATGTCCTCGGCAGAGTGGGAGGGGGAGTTGAAATGTTGGGCCACAGGGCGGTGTGGTTGATTGGTGCGGGTGTCCTGGAGATTTCTATAAATATGTTTGGGTTCCTTGGGTTGGTGATGTCATTTCCTGTGGTGACGTCATTTCCTATGGAAGAACCTTGCAATAACTGTAACAAACACGACATTGGACAAACAGGCAGAAAACTAGCCACCAGGATACATGTACACCAACTATCCACAAAAATACATGACCCACTCTCACTAGTATCCTCACATATGGATGAGGAAGGACACCACTTCGACTGGGACAATACATCCATCCTCGGACAAGCCAAATCGTGACATATACAAGACATATACAAGAATTCCTAGAAAGTATGGCATTCCAACCGGAACTCTGTCAACAAACACATCAACTCGGATCCCCCTGAGAAAAAGAACAGGAAATGATATCACCATAGGAAATGATGTCACCAACCCAAGGAAACTCAAACATAAATAGAATGCGGGCCATGCCACCAGTGCTTCCCCTAGAGGCCCACTGATGTTACCTAGTATGGTGACGAAACGTCTGAAAATGAACCTTCCAGCTCAGCGAGCAAACCTACACTCAGAACCTCAATCTGAGCTACAAATTTTCTCAAAACTTGCAAAAGCAGAAGATGCTGGAAAAACTCAGCAGGTCTGGCAGCATCTGTGGAGAGAGATCAAAGTTAATGTTTCTTGGATCCCAGAGTTCTGAGGAAGGGTGACCGAAACATTAACTTTGATTTCTCTTCACAGAAGCTGCCAGACCTGCTGAGCTTTTCCAGCACCTTGTGTTTTCATTTTGGATTGACAGCATCCACAGCTGTTATAATTACCTGGAGACCCTGATTTCGGTCCTTGGAATTCTGACGAGTAAAAATAATTTCCCATCTAATGGGATTCTGCTTCCATGGAATCCTTCCCTCAGAGTGTGGAGTGAGTCCGGGAAATCGGCAAAGTCGGGGATGGTCCTACTTTGGTATTTTAAGTAATGAGAAATCCTGAGAGAGGGATCAGGTATCAGAACCTTGCACAACTATAAGTATTTTAAACTGTTCATGCCAAAGCATGTTTTTTTTTTGTAAAAGAAGAGAACTGCTCTGACAAAAACAAAAATACTGGGGATATCAATACGGCACTCCCTGACAAAGGCCTGTATGTGTTCAACGGAAAGTCACGCTTTAAAGTGTCACGGAGACTTTGAACTGAGATCCCAGTCCAACACGAAGTGATGAGAAGGGAGAATGCTCACTCCTCTCAGCAGCAGCACAGCACGGGGGGGAGGGGCAGGGGAGCTCTGACAGGAACCTACAACGGTGTGGGAGGAGCTGGTGTTGGACTGGGGTGGATAAAATTCAAATCACACAACACCAGGTTATAGTCGACAGTGAGGTACTGGAAAAGCACAGCAGGTCAGGCAGCATCCGAGGAGCAGGAAAATCGATGTTTCGGACCAGAGCCCTTAATCAGGAATGAAGCTTGTGAGCCGAGGGTGTGGAGAGATAAATGGGAAGGGGGTGGTGGTGGGGCTGGGGAGAAGGGAGCTGAGAGTGCAAAAGGTGGATGGAGGTTGGGGTAAAGGTGAGCAGGGTGGAGCAGATAGGTGGGTAGGAAGATCAACAGGTGGGACAGGTCATGGAGACAGTGCTGAGCTGGAAGGTTGGAACTGGGGTGAGGTGGGGGGAGGGGAAATGAGGAAACTGGTGAAGTCCACATTGATGCCCTGGGTTGAAGTGTTCCGAGGCAGAAGATAAGGCGTTCTTCCTCCAGGCATCTGGGGGTGAGGGAGCGGCGGTGAAGGAGGCCCAGGACCTCCATGTCCTCGGCAGAGTGGGAGGGGGAGTTGAAATGTTGGGCCACAGGGCGGTGTGGTTGATTGGTGCGGGTGTCCTGGAGATGTTCCCTAAAGTGCTCTGCGAGAAAGTGTCTGGTCTCCCCAATGTAGAGGAGACCGCATCAGGAGAACGGATACAGTAAATGACGTGTGGAAGTGCAGGTGAAACTCTGATGGATGTAGAAGGCTCCTATGGTTTGGGTCCTTGGATGGAGTTGAGGGAGGAGGTGTGGGCGCAGGTTTTGCAATTCATGTGGTGGCAGGGGAAGGTGCCAGGTCAGGAGGGTGAGTTGGTGGGTGGACTTGACCAGGTAGTCACAGAGGGAATGGTCTTTGCGGAAGGCAGAAAGGGGTGGGGAGGGAAATATATCCCTGGTGGTGGGGTCTGTTTGGAGGTGGCGGATGATGCAGTTTATGTGGAGGAAGGTGAGGACCAGGAGGGTTCTGCCCTTGTTGCGGTTGGAGGGATGTGGATGAGATGCGTTGGAGGGCATCATCAACCACATGGGAGGGGGAATTACAGTCTTTAAAGAAGGAGGCCATCTGGTGTGTTCTATGGTGGAACTGGTCCTCCTGGGAGCAGATACGGTGGAGGCGGAGGAATTGGGAATACGGGATGGCATTTTTGCTGGAGGTAGGGTGGGAAGAGGTGTATCCAGGGAGCTGTGGGAGTCGGTGGGTTTGTAAACAATGTCAGTGTGAAGTTGGTCATTGTTGATGGGGGTCCAGGAAGGGGAGGGAGGGGTCAGAGATGGTCCAGGTGAATTTAAGGTCGGGGTGGAATGTGTTGGTGAAGTTGATGAACTGTTCAACCTCCTCGCGGGAGCACGAGGTGGCGCCGATGCAGTCACCAACGTAACGGAGGAAGAGGTGGGGAGTAGTGCCGGTGTAACTCAGGAAGATGGACTGTTCTACGCATCCGAGAAACAGACAGGCATAGCTGGGGCCCATGTGGGTGCCCTCCAGTGCATCTCCTCCACTTCCTGCACTGCCACCCACGAACCCCATTCCTCCAACTGCAAATGGTGGAGTGTGAATTCAATTTTAAAAAACTGGAATTCAGAGTCTAATGCGAACCACAAATCCATTGTTTATACACACAACCCTCCTGGCACATCCCTCAGCCAATTACAGGCTACGTCTAGACTTTGATGCTACCCATTCAGGTTGCACAGGAGCTCCAGGTGTAATACAGCAGTAAGGCAGACTGTATGCTCAGTGACACAGGCACTGCCACAGGTTGTATGTCCGGGCTCCTCAATCTGAGCTCACACCAGCTCAGCCCAAACCAGCTCAGCCCAGTCCAGCTCAGCCCAGTCCAGTCCAGCGCAGCACAGTCCAGCTCAGCTCAGCCCAAACCAGCTCAGCCCAGTCCAGCTCAGCCTAGTCAGCTCAGCCCAGTCCAGTCCAGCGCAGCACAGTCCAGCTCAGCTCAGCTCAGCACAGTCCAGCTCAGCCCGGTCCAGCTCAGCCCGGTCCAGCTCAGCCCGGTCCAGCTCAGCCCGATCCAGCTCAGCCCAGCACAGTCCAGCCCAGCACAGTCCAGCCCAGCACAGTCCAGCCCAGCACAGTCCAGCCCAGCACAGTCCAACTCAGCACAGTCCAACTCAGCACAGTCCAGCCCAGCACAGTCAAGCTCAGCACAGTCCAGCGCAGTCCAGCCCAGCACAGTCCAGCCCAGCACAGTCCAGCTCAGCACAGTCCAGCTCAGCACAGTCCAGCTCAGCCCGGTCCAGCTCAGCCCGGTCCAGCTCAGCCCGGTCCAGCTCAGCCCGGTCCAGCTCAGCCCGGTCCAGTCCAGCTCAGCCCAGTCCAGTCCAGCTCAGCCCAGTCCAGGGCAGCCCAGTCCAGCTCAGCTCAGCCAGGTCCAGTCCAGCTGAGCCCAGACCAGCACAGTCCAGTCCAATCCAGCCTAGCCCAACTCAGCCCAGGGGAGTTTGAAAGGACACTGTGAGAGTTATATCTGAAAGGGGAGAGTTTATACAAAGACTGGGAGGGTTATATGTGAAAGGGGAGAGTTTATAAGGAGATTGGGAGGGTTATAAGTGAAAGGGGAGAGTTTATACGGAGACTGGGAGGTCTATATGTGAAAGGGGAGAGTTTATAAGAAGACTGGGAGGGTTATATGTGAAAGGGGAGAATTTATAAGGAGACTGGGAGGGCTATATGTGAAAGGGGAGAGTTTATACAGGAGACTGGGAGGGTTATATGTGAAAGGGTAGAGTTTATACAGAGACTGGGAGGGTTATATGTGAAAGGGGAGAGTTTATAAGGAGACTGGGAGGGTTATATGTAAAAGGGGGAGTTTATAAGGAGACTGGGAGTGTTATATGTGAAAGGGGAGAGTTTATACAGAGACTGGGAGGGTTATATGTGAAAGGGGAGAGTTTATAAGGATACTGGGAGTGTTATATGTGAAAGGGGAGAATTTATAAGGAGACTGGGAGGGTTATATGTGAAGCGGGAGAGTGTATAAGGAGATTGGGACGGTTATATGTGAAAGGGGAGAGTTTATAAGGAGACTGGGAGGGTAATATGTGAAAGAGGGGAGTTTATACAGAGACTGGGAGGGTTATATGTGAAAGGGAACACTTTATAAGCAGGGTTATATGTGAAAGGGGGAGTGTATAAGGAGACTGGGAAAGCTATATGTGAAAGGGGAGAGTTTATACAGAGGCTGGGAGGGTTATATTTGAATGGGGGAGTTTATAAGGAGACTGGGAGGGTCATATGTGAAAGGGGAGAGTTTATACAGAGGCTGGGAGGGTTATATTTGAATGGGGGAGTTTATAAGGAGACTGGGAGGGTTATATGTGAAAGGGCAGACAGAGTTTATAAGGAGACTGGGGGTGTTATATGTGAAAGGGGAGTGTTTATAAGAAGACTGGGCGTGTTATATATGAAAGGGGAGAGTGTACACAGGGACTGGGAGGGTTATCTGTGAAAGGGGCAGGTTATAAGGGGACTGGGAGGGTTATATGTGAAAGGGGGAGTCTATAAGGAGACTGGCAGAGTTATATGTGAAAGGAGGAGTTTATACAGAGACTGGGAGGGTATATTTGAAAGGGCAGACAGAGTTTATAAGGAGACTGGGATGGTTATATGTGAAAGGGGAGAGTTTATACAGAGACTGGGAGGGTTATATGTGAAAGGGGAGAGTTTATAAGGAGATTGGGAGGGTTATATGTGAAAGCAGAGAGTTTATAAGGAGATTGGGAGGGTTATATGTGAAAGCGGAGAGTTTATACAGGGACTAGGAGGGTTATATGTGAAAGGGGAAGTTTATAAGGAGACTGGGGGTGTTATATGTGAAAGGGGAGTGTTTATAAGAAGACTGGGCGTGTTATATATGAAAGGGGAGAGTGTATACAGGGACTGGGAGGGTTATATGTGAAAGAGGGAGTTTATAAGGAGACTGGTAGGGTTATATGTGAAAGGGGGAGTTTATAATGAGACTGAGAGGGTTATCGGTGAAAAGGGGAGAGTTTATAAGGAGACTGGGAGAGTTATATTTAAAAGGGGAGAGTTTATACAGAGACTGGGTGGGTTATATGTGAAAGGGGGAGTTTATAAGGACACTGGGGGGATTATATGTGAAAAGGGGAGTTTATAAGGACACTGGGCGGGTTATATGTGAAAGGGGGAGTTTATAAGGACACTGGAAGGGTTATATGTGTGGGGAGTCCATTATATGTGTTGGACAGTCCAAGACACACTGACTCTCACTGGGGGACTGTCCCAGACTCACTGACTCTCACTGGGGGACAGTCACACACACACACTGACTCTCACTGGGGGACAGTCCCACACACACACTGACTCTCACTGAGGGACAGTCACGCACACACACACTGACGCTCGCTGGGGGACAGGCCCACACACACACACTGACTCTCACAGCAGGACACTCTCTCACACACACACACTGACTCTCACTGGGGACAGTCCCACACACACACTGACTCTCACTGGGGACTGTCGCACACACACACACTGACTCTCACTGAGGGACAGTCCCACACACACACTGACTCTCACTGGGGACAGTCCCACACACACACTGACTCTCACTGGGGGACAGGCCCACACACACACACTGACTCTCACTGGGGGACAGTCCCACACACACACACACTGACTCTCACTGGGGGACAGTCCCACACAGACACACTAACTCACACTGGGGGACAGTCTCTCACACACACTGACTCTCGCTGAGGGGACAGTCCCACACAAACACACGCTAACTCACACTGGGGCACAGTCACACACACACACACACTGACTCTCACTGAGGGGACAGTCACGTACACACTGACTCTCACAGCGGGACAGTCACACACGCACACAGACACTGAGGGACAGTGCCACACACACACACTGACTCTCACTAGGGGACAGTCACCCACACACACACACTAACTCTCACTGGGGGACAGGCCCACACACAAACTGACTCTCACTGGGGGCAGCCCACACGCACACAGATTCTCACTGAGGGACAGTCCCACACACACACTGACTCTCACTGGGGGATCGTCCCACACACACTGACTCTCACTGAGGGACAGTCCCACACACACACACACTAACTCACACTGGGAAACAGTCCCACACACACACACTGACTCTCACTGGGGACAGTCCCACACACACACACACACACTGACTCTCACTGGGGGACAGTCCCACACACACACTGACTCTCACTGGGGACAGTCCCACACACACACTGACTCTCACTGGGGGACAGTCCCACACACATACACACACACTAACTCACACTGGGGGACAGTCCCACACACACACACACACACTGACTCTCACTGAGGGGACAGTCACGTACACACTGACTCTCACATCGGGACAGTCACACACACACACACTGACACTCACTGAGGGACAGTGCCACACACACACTGACTCTCACTGGGGGACAGTCCCACACACACACTGACTCTCACTGGGGACAGTCCCACACACACACACTGACTCTCACTGGGAGACAGTCCCACACACACTGACTCTCACTGAGGGGACAGTCCCACACACACTGACTCTCACTGGGGGGACAGTCCCACACACACACACTGACTCTCACTGGGAGACAGTCCCACACACACTGACTCTCACTGAGGGGACAGTCCCACACACACTGACTCTCACTGGGGGACAGGCCCACACACACACACACACACTGACTCTCACTGGGGGACAGTCCCACACAGACACACTAACTCACACTGGGGGACAGTCCCACACACACACACTAACTCACACTGGGGGACAGTCTCTCACACACACACACACTCTGACACTCACTGAGGGACAGTCCCACACACACACTGACTCCCACTGGGGGATAGTCCCACACACACACTGACTCTCGCTGAGGGGACAGTCCCACACAAACACACGCTAACTCACACTGGGGCACAGTCCCACACACACACACACTGACTCTCACTGAGGGGACAGTCACCTACACACTGACTCTCACAGCGGGACAGTCACACACACACACAGACAGTCACTGAGGGACAGTGCCACACACACACACTGACTCTCACTAGGGGACAGTCACCCACACACACACACTGACTCTCACTGGGGGCAGCCCACACGCACACAGATTCTCACTGGCGGACAGTCCCACACACACTGACTCTCACTGGGGGATCGTCCCACACACACTGACTCTCACTGGGGGACAGTCCCACACACACACTGACTCTCGCTGAGGGGACAGTCCCACACACACACACACACTAACTCACACTGGGGGACAGTCCCGCACACACACACACACACTGACTCTCACTGAGGGGACAGTCACGTACACACTGACTCTCACATCGTGACAGTCACACATACACACTGACACTCACTGAGGGACAGTGCCACACACACTGACTCTCACTGAGGGGACAGTCACGTACACACTGACTCTCACATCGTGACAGTCACACATACACACTGACACTCACTGGGGGACAGTCCCACACACACACTGACTCTCACTGGGGGACAGTCCCACACACACACACACACACTGACTCTCACTGGGGACAGTCCCACACACACACTGACTCTCACTGGGGGACAGTCCCACACACACACACTGACTCTCATTGGGGGACAGTCCCACACAGACACACTAACTCACACTGGGGGACAGTTCCCCCCCCACCCCACCCCACGCACACACACACACTGACTCTCACTGAAGGGACAGTCACATACACACTGGCGCTCACAGCAGAACAGTCACACACACACACTGACACTCACTGGGGGACAGTCCCACACACGCACACAGACTCTCAATGAGGGACAGTCCCACACACACACACACACACTGACTCTCACTGGGGGACCGTCCCACACACACACACTTACTCTCACTGGGGGATAGTCACACACACACACACACTTACTCTCACTGGGGGACAGTCACACACACACACACACTGACTCTCACTGGGGGACAGTCCCACACACAGACACTTACTCTCACTGGGGGACAGTCCCACACACACACACTGACTCTCACTGGGGGACAGTCCCACACTGACACACTAACTCACACTGGGCGACAGTCTCTCTCACACACACACACACACACACTCTGACACTCACTGACCCACGAAGACACACTAACTCACACTGGGCGCCAGTCTCTCTCACACACACACACACACTCTGACATCCCACACACACTGACTCTCACTGGGGGACAGTCCCCCCCACACACTGACTCTCACTGGGGGATAGTTACACACACTGACTCTCACTGAGGGGACCGTCCCACACACACTGACTCTCTCTGGGGGACAGTCCCACACATACACACACACACACACACACTAACTCACACTGGGGGACAGTCCCACACACACACACTGACTCTCACTGGGGGTCAGTCCCACACACACACACTGATTCTCACTGGGGGACAGTCCCACACAGACACACTAACTCACACTGGGGGACAGTTCCCCCCCCACCCCACCCCACGCACACACACACACTGACTCTCACTGAAGGGACAGTCACATACACACTGGCGCTCACAGCGGGACAGTCACACACACACTGACACTCACTGGGGGACAGTCCCACACACGCACACAGACTCTCACTGAGGGACAGTCCCACACACACTGACTCTCACTGAGGGGACAGTCCCACACACACTGACTCACACTGGGGGACCGTCCCACACACACACACACACACTTACTCTCACTGGGGGACAGTCACACACACACTGACTCTCACTGGGGGACAGTCCCAAACACACACTGACTCTCACTGAGGGACAGTCACACACACTCACACTCACTGAGGGACAGTCACTCACACACACACACTCTCACTGAGGGACAGTCACACACACACACTCACTGAGGGACAGTCCAACACACACTGACTCTCACTGGGGGACAGTCCCACACACGCACACACACACAGACTCTCACTGTGGGGACAGTTCCACACTCACTGACTCTCACTGGGGGACAGTCCCACACACACACACACTCTCTCTCACTGAGGGACAGTCCCACACACACACACACACACACACACACATAGACTGTCAGTGAGGGACAGTCCCACACACACACTGACTCTCACTGAGGGACAGTCCCACACACACACACACACACACACACACACTGACTCTCACTGGGGGACAGTCCCACACACACACACTGACTCACACTGGGGGACCGTCCCACACACACACACTTACTCTCACTGGGGGACAGTCACACACACACACACACTGACTCTCACTGCGGGACAGTCACACACACACACACTCACTGAGGGACAGTCACTCACACACACACACTGTCACTGAGGGACAGTCACACACACACTCACTGAGGGACAGTCCAACACACACTGACTCTCACTGGGGGACAGTCCCACACACGCACACACACACAGACTCTCACTGTGGGGACAGTTCCACACTCACTGACTCTCACTGGGGGACAGTCCCACACACACACACACTGACTCTCACTGGGGGACAGTCCCACACAGACACACTAACTCACACTGGGGGACAGTCTCTCACACACACTGACTCTCGCTGAGGGGACAGTCCCACACAAACACACGCTAACTCACACTGGGGCACAGTCACACACACACACACACTGACTCTCACTGAGGGGACAGTCACGTACACACTGACTCTCACAGCGGGACAGTCACACACGCACACAGACACTGAGGGACAGTGCCACACACACACACTGACTCTCACTAGGGGACAGTCACCCACACACACACACTAACTCTCACTGGGGGACAGTCCCACACACAAACTGACTCTCACTGGGGGCAGCCCACACGCACACACACACAGACTCTCACTGAGGGGACAGTCCCCCCCCCCCACACACACACACACTGACTCTCACTGGGGGACAGTCCCACCCCCCCCCCACCCTCCCCAAACACTGACTCTCACTGGGGGACAGTCCCGCACACACACTGACTCTCACTGGGGGACAGTCCCACCCCCCCCCCACACACTGACTCTCACTGGGGAACAGTCCCACACACTGACTCTCACTGGGGGACAGTCCCACACACACACTGACTCTCACTGGGGGACAGTCCCACACACACACTGACTCTCACTGGGGGACAGTCCCACACACACACTGACTCTCACTGGGGGACAGTCCCACACACACACTGACTCTCACTGGGGGACAGTCCCACACACACACTGACTCTCACTGGGGGGACAGTCCCACACACACACTGACTCTCACTGGGGGACAGTCCCACACACACACTGACTCTCACTGGGGGACAGTCCCACACACACACACTGACTCTCACTGGGGGTCAGTCCCACACACACACTGACTCTCACTGGGGGACAGTCCCACACACACACTGACTCTCACTGGGGGACAGTCCCACACACACACTGACTCTCACTGGGGGACAGTCCCACACACACACTGACTCTCACTGGGGGACAGTCCCACACACACACACACACTGACTCACAGTGTGGGTTGGATCTGTTGTGGACATAAGCCCATGTTGGAAATGCTTCTTTGCCTGATTAGGGAGTTTTTGCTGAGAATCTCCCTCAGTGCAGAACAGCCTTGTAACCTGTATTCACTTCCTGACAGTTTGAGCATCACACATTTATCTGATCAGGTCTCATGGCTTTCCTTTGATATTGCGGTGCATCGATGACACTGCCCAGATTTGTCAGATTCTCACTGATAACCTTGGCAAGATTGACACGTCCATTGCTGTGTAAATAACAAACTGAACCAACCTGTCTCTTTTCACTTTGCTCAGTGATTTGAATCCTCCTGACTGTCCAAGCATCAATGGAATCGCTCCGAAACCTCTCAGTCGTATTGAGATGGAAGGATGTGAGGAAGAATCTCTCTGAAACCAGGGAGATCCACATCAGTGGAGAGGAATCGATACTTTTGTATTATACAACAAATAAAGTTTAAAACTAAACAGCACTGCTCCGATTAACTAAATAAAAACAGGAGCACAAAGTTTTTGGGGCCAATGAGTTTCGCATGGTCAGGAAACAGAGACACAGACCGGGTGGGAGACCGAACAGAGAACATTAGACAGTATAGTTCCTCGATGTGGTGCTGACCTTTGATCCAACTCTACGATCAGACTAATCTCCACACCCTTCACTTTACTGTCATCCATGTACCTATCCAAGAGTCACTTAAATGTCCCCAATGTCTCTGACTCTACTCCCACTGCTGGCAGTGCATTCCACTCTCTGTGTAGAGAACCAACCTCTGACATCTCCCCTAAACCTTCCCCCAATCACCTTAAAATGATACCCCCTGGCGATGGCCATTTCTGCCCTGGGAAAAAGTCTCTGGCTATCCACTCTATCTATGCCTCTCATCATCTTGTACGTCTCGATCAAGTCACCTCTCCTTCTTCACTTCAATGAGCCCTAGCTCCCTCAACCTTTCTTCATAAGACATGCCCTCCAGTCCAGGCAGCATCCTGGGAAATCCCCTCTACACCCTCTCTAAAGCTTCAACATCCTTCCATAATGAGGCAACCAGAACTGAACATAATATTCCAAGTGTAGACTAATCAGGACTTTATAGCGCTTCAGCATAACCTTGTGGCTCTTAAACTCAATCCCCCTGCTAATGAAAACAACACACCATACACTTTCATAATAACCCTGTCAACCTGGGTGGCAACTTTGAGGGATCTATGGACATGGACCCCAAGATCTCTCTGTTCCCCCACACTGCCAAGAATTCTGCCTTTAACCCTGTGTTCTGCATTCAAATTTGACCTTCCAAAATGAATCACTTCACGCTTTTCCAGTTTGAACCCCATCTGCCACTTCACAGCCCAGCTCTCAGCTATCTGTAAGAATTGTAGGGTTGTTATGGGAGGGGATTTTAACTTTCCAAACATAGACTGGGACTGCCATAGTGTTAAAGGTCTAGATGGAGTGGAATTTGTTAATGTGTGTACAAGAAAATTTTCTGATCCGGTATGTGGATGTATATGGAGAGAAGGTGTAAAACTTGACCTACCCTTGGGAAATAAGGCAGGGCAGGTGACTGAGGTGTCAGTGGGGGAGCACCTTGGGGCGAGTGACCATAATTCTATTAGATTTAAAATAATGATGGAAAAGGATAGACCAGATCTAAAAGTTGAAGTTCTAAATTGAAGAAAGGCCAATTTTGACGGTATTATGTAAGAACTTTCGAAAGCTGATTGGGGGCAGATATTCGCAGGTAAAGGGACGGCTGGAAAATGGGAAGCCTTCAGAAATGTGCTTTCTTGAACAAGTGAATAACATTTGCCACCCTCCAATCATCTGCCACTATTCTAGTGAACAGTGAGAACCCCAAAGGTGCAGCAATCTCTTCCCTCCCTTCCCGTGGGGAACTTGGGTACCTCCCGTCTGGCCCGAGGACTTGTCTATCTTCACGTTTTTCAAAATTTCCAGCACATCCTCCTTCTTAACATCAACCTGTTTGAGCATATCAATCTGATTCACGCTGTCCTCACAAACGACAAGGTCCCTCTCAGTAGTGAATACTGAAGCAAAGTATTCAGTAAGGACCTCCCCTACCTCCTCCAACTCCAGGCACAAGTTCCCTCCACTATCCCTGATTGGCCCTACCTACCCTCACTCTGGCCATTCTCTTGTTCCTCACATACATGTAGAATGCCTTGGGGTTTTCCTTAATCCTACTCACCAAAGCTTTTTGATTGCCCCTTCTAGCTCTGCTATGTTTATTCTTCAGCTCCTTCCTGACTACCTTGTAACCCTGTAGAGACCTGTCTGAATCCTTGCCTCCTCAACCTGAAGTAAGCTTCCTTCTCCCTCTTGACTAGATGTTCCACATCCCTTGTAAGCCAAGGTTCCTTCACCCTCCCATCACTTCCTTGTCTCAGTGGGACAAACCTATCCAGCCCTATCAGCAAGTGCTCCCTAAACAACCTCCACATTTCTCTCATGGATTTCCCTGAGACCGTCTGTTCCCAATTTATGCTCCATAGTTCCTGCCTAATAGCATTGTAATTCCCCCTCCCCCAATTAAATAATTTCCCACACTGTCTGCTCTAATCCCTCTCCATGACTATAATGAAGGTTAGGGGGTTGTGATCACTATCACCGAAATACTCTCCCAACGAGAGATCTGACACCTGGCACGGTTCGTTGCCAAGTACCAAATCCAATATGGCATCCCCTCTAGTCAGCCTATCTACATATAGAGACAAGAATGTGGTGCTGGAAAAGTACAACAGATCAGGCAGCATCCAAGGAACAGGAGAATCGATGTTTCAGGCAAAAGCCCTTCATCAGGAATTTCTGATGAAGGGCTTTTGTCCGAAATGTTGATTATCTTGCTCACATTCCCGATTCTGATCTCCAGCATCTGCAGTCCTCACTTTCTCACTACTGAGTCAGGAATCCTTCCTGGACACACCTGACAAATCTGCTCCATCCAAACTATTTGCACTAAGGAGCTTCCTATCAATATTAGCGAAGTTAAAGTCACCCATGACAACAACTCTGTTCCTTCTGCACCTTTCCAAGATCTGCCTTCCAATCCACTCCTCTATGTTTCTGTTGCTATTGGGGAACAATAACGTGATTGTTCCTTTCCTGGCAGCCCGAGTAAGTATAGAGTTTAAGGATTTTGGAGGTAGTGTGGGAATTTGGTGCAGAGGGGAACAAAGTGCTTATGGCTTGCTTTTTCCAGCTCATAGTTTGTAAGGTTTTTTTAAAAGGTTTTTTGGGACGGCTCAGTGGTTAGCACTGCTGCCTCACTGCGCCAGGGACTCGGGTTCGATTCCAGCCTCGGGTGACTGTATGGAGTTTGCATGTTTGCCCCATGTCTGTGAGGGTTTCCTCCGGGTGCTCCAGTTTCCTCCCACAATCCAAAGATGTGCAGGTCAGGTGAACTGGCCATGCTAAACTGCCCATAGTGTTAGGTACATTAGTCAGAGGTAAACATAGGATAGGGGTCTGGGTGGGTTATTCATCAGAGCGTCGGTGTGGACTTGTTGGGCCGAAGGGCTGTTTCCATACTGTAGGGAATCTAAACTAAAAAAAAAAGGATAAACTGAAGACCAGGATCAGGGCCCAACACAAAAGAGTGACATCATTGAGGATCCGAATATCGGAGTAAGGAGGTCTTGCTGCAGTTATACAGGGCTGAAAATGTGTTGCTGGAAAAGCGCAGCAGGTCAGGCAGCATCCAAAGAGCAGGAGAATCAACTTTTCGGGCATGAGCCCTTCTTCAGGATTCCTGCAACACATTTTCAGCTCTGATTTCCAGCATCTGTAGTCCTCACTTTCTCCTAGCAGTTATACAGGGCCTTGGTCAGGCCACACCTTGAGTTTTTTGTGAAGTTTTGGTCTCCTAGTCTGAGGAAGGACATTCTTGCTCCTGAGGGAGTCCAGCGAAGGTTCCCCAGACTGATTCCTGGGATGGCAGGAATGACATAGGAGGAAAGGCTGGATCGACTGGGCTTGTACTCACTGGGATTTAATAGTATAAGGGGAGATCACATAGAAACATATAAAATCCTTATGGGACTGGACAGGCTAGCTGCAGGAAGAATGTTCTGGATGTTGGGGAAGTCCAGAACTACAAGTCACAGGCTAAGAATAAGGGGGAAGCCGTCCAGGACTAAGATGAGGAAGAATGTCTTCACTCAGAGAGTTGTGAACCTGTGGAATTCTCTCCCACAGGAAGCTGTTGGGGCCAGTTCATCAGATAGATTCAAAAGGGAGCTGGGCATGACTTTCCAGCTAAAGAGATCGGGGAGTATGGAGAGAAAGCAGGAATGGGATACCGAGATTGCATGATCAGCCATGATCACTTCGAATGGTGGGGCAGGCTTGAAGGGCCGACTGGCCTCCTCCTGCACTTATTTTCTCTGTTTCTAAGTAAATCGCAAGTTCATTGGTTGGGGTGATAGCTACTAAGTTGACTACCTATGGTGGGTTACTTTCAGATTGAAGGTAAAGAGGGGAAATGCCTATAGGCAACAAATGAAAAGATCAGTATGATTTTTAAAAAAAATCAAACTAAGAACTAAATAATTAAAACAGAAATGCCAGGTCAGGTGATGTGTTGTACCTGCATCATGTGGGAGCTGGTGGTCCCTGTTATAGTTCAGAGTGACATCTCTAGCAGGTGTTTGTTGCTTGAGGAACTCCAGCTCAGAGTTGATGAGCTGGAGCCTGAGGTTCAAACACTGTAACACATCAGAGAGGGGGAAGAGATACCTGGACGCTGTGTTTCACGAGGCAATCACACCCTTTAGATTAATTACCTTAAATTCGGTCAGTGGTCAGGGACAGGAGGGTGTGACAAGAGTGAGACAAGGAGAGGGATCCAGGGGGTTGTACTGGAAGAGCCTCAGCCCTTGAACTTGTCTACCAGGTTTGAGATTCTTGCTCCTGGTGTGGATAAGAGTGAAGTGGGGACTCCTGGCAGTCGTAGGCCCAGAGCGGGGACCTTGCAGAAGTCCTGACGCTGCGTTTGAGATACTGGATGATGAAGATGAACACGATTGAAGTGCTTTTGTTTTCCTTGTACCTCAAGTGGATTATGGCAACAGAACACTTATCACTGTATCTCCCTAAATATATCTAACAATAAAATAAATCAGTCCATCAAATTGACCATAGCACTCTAGTACAGGGAGCCATTCAAGAGCGGGAAAAACAATACACAGTGAGACAATCTGATGAAGGGAGCCATTTTCCTGCAGGATAGTTCTGATGTGCCCTGTTTTGGCATCATGTTTTCACAATGAACAAATGATTTGGGCCTGATTTATGAGGGTGCCAATCAATAGGAAGTGCAGGAATCCCTGAAGGCAGACAGCGAGGGAGTGCCAAGAACACCTCAATCAGAGCTTTGCGGAAAGGGAACTCATTTCACTGATCCATTTCAAACAGAAATTGGAGGGCAGGGAGGAGTATATAAAAATGTGGAAGGAAGTTTTTACATGCAGCTATGGATTCCAGTAGAGGAAAATCTGGATGTGGTGAATGTCCAAATTGTAGGAGGTCTGGCGGGGTTCCCATAGCAACACCACCTACTTCGGCCTACACGGGCGTTGTGTAAAATAAACTCTCCTGAGTGAGTTGCCAAGTACAATGATATTGATCATACTTCTACAATGATGCTGGGTACAGGTCACCATGAAATAGTAATGAGACACAGAGATCTGTCACTGGAGCTTTGTGCATCACAGTAAGAGACGCTTCAGCCCATTGTGTCTGTGCTGTTCTGCAGGCCCCTATGATTGATGTGTTAGTGAGTAGATGAAGATGGGCAGGTAGAACAGGCCTCCACCCCACCCCACCCTCACTCCTGAAACAAGCAGTGACTGGGGAGAGATTGGTCCAATGTCCTCCTCTACTATACCTTGGTTATGCTCTATCTCCTTGTTGGTCCTGAGTGATCATAGCCACTGCCTGAGGCCGGTCTGGGGGCCGGGGGCCGGGGGCCGGGGGCCGGGGGCCAGAGGCCGGGGTCTGAGTGGACACGACAGCCCCTTCCTCGCCCGCCGCCTTGGCGCTGGTGGAGGGAGAAACCTCCTTTACCAAGATGGCGGGCGCTGAGCGGCTGCGGCAGCCGTAATACATCAATGCACGTGCGCACCTTCACCAAGCTGGCGGACACCATGTTCTTCACCAGATGGTGGGGCGTAAATTGTTATTCCTCCTTTACCAAGAGGGGCGATGAAATTTATTATGCATTATTGGATTACAGTAACCCCGCCTCCGCCTTTATCGCGGGGGGGGGGGGGGGGGAGGCGGCGGGGTGATCAAGAAGGAATAATCCTTTACCACGATGGCGAGGACACGGCATCCCGTTGGGGCAAGGCCGTTAGTGTGAAGTAACCCTTTACCAAGATGTCGGATCATTCCTCCCCCCCTCCCCCCGGTAAAACCGCCGCTCCGCCTTCACCAAACTGACGGATGGTATTCACACTGCGGGGATAGGTCCGGTTCTCCTTTACAAAGATGGCCGATCCCCGTTTGTTATGTGGATGGGGGTTGTGCACTCCGTCCTTTACCAATATGTCGGTGCCAGTGGCTGTTCGCTCTGAGCTCCGGCTTTGCCGGCGCTTCCCGCCTCATCTCCACCCGCTGCAGGTTCTCACCCCGAGAGCGGCCTTTAGCTCTGGCCGCTGGCCCAGCGCCGGCTCTCGCTGTGTCCTCTCCCTGAGAAGCGGCACGTCCTGGTCCCCGGGTCCAGGCCTCTTCGTCTCCGCCACCGTCAGCGAAGAGGAGCCGCCCGAGGCCGAGCCCCAGGGGGAGGCCGAGGGGGGGACCGGGCCCCAGGGGGAGGCCGAGGGGGGGACAGGGCCCCAGGGGGAGGCCGAGGGGGGGACAGGGCCCCTGGGGGAGACAGGGCCCCAGGGGGAGGCCGAGGGGGGGACCGGGCCCCAGGGGGAGGCCGAGGGGGGGACAGGGCCCCAGGGGGAGGCCGAGGGGGGGACAGGGCCCCTGGGGGAGACAGGGCCCCAGGGGGAGGCCGAGGGGGGGACCGGGCCCCAGGGGGAGGCCGAGGGGGGGACAGGGCCCCTGGGGGAGACAGGGCCCCAGGGGGAGGCCGAGGGGGGGACCGGGCCCCAGGGGGAGGCCGACGGAGGGACCGGGCCCCAGGGGGAGGCCGACGGGGGGACCGGGCCCCAGGGGCAGGCCCAGGGGGGGACCGGGCCCCAGGGGGAGGCCCAGGGGGGGACCGGGCCCCAGGGGCAGGCCCAGGGGGGGACCGGGCCCCAGGGGCAGGTTACTGGGATCCCGCTCCGAATATACACCAGTAAACTGTTTCCCAAACATTATGGGTTATGGATGGAAGAGGATGTGGCAGAGGAATCCCCAGGGCTGCAAGGCAATGAGTTTGGTGCCCAAGCCTGGCTGAGGGTCTCCCTGGTACACTCAGTGCCCATCCTGACCAAGGTGGTACTGGGTGCCCGCAGCAAGGCCAGCTTGTACTGGGCTGGCTCACAGAACTTTGCCAATGGCCTCCTGGTCCTGATATGCCAGCAGCAACAGATCCTGCTGAGGCAAGGCGATGTTCCTGTTATACCCTACCATCCCATATTTGGGGAGGACAGCGGTGAAGTCTTTACCAACCTCTTGGAGCTGGTGGTCCTGGAATGCCAGCCTGTTCTGCAAGGAGTCCTGTCTGTGAACACTAGCCTGGTACTCACTGAGTTCAGAGAGGCCAGTCAGCTGCCCTGCAGTGAGTTGCAGCCCGTCAGGCACCTCCAGCCTCTTTGCGTTTCTGATTTTGCCCATTACACCAGTGGAGTTTGGGGGGCAGGCTTTGGGATGGAGCATGGCAAACCGCTGGACTCTGACATCATGACTTTTCTGCGAGCCCTAGAGTGCAGGCTGGAGGTTACCGTGGTGGACGTGCCTGCACTTCTCAACAACAGGAGGCTTCGACCCCACACTGTGGCTGGGCAAAACAGCAGCCTGGATGCTGATAACCTGCTGGTCCTAACCAAACCAGCTCTGCAGCGCCTGGGTCTTTTCAATCGCGAATGGGTCCTCATCTCATTACTGGAACCGACCATGGAGAGGGAGCAGAGAGCAGTGCGTGCAGAGCCTGAGGCAGAGCAGCCCGATCAGACAGGGGAACCCTACAGCAGTCCCAGTCTGATGGGAGGCAGCTCTGATCGGTGGCTGCGTGGGCGGCTCGCCTCTGTGGTTGTGGTGGAAGTGACTAACAGTGCCCACCTGGAGCTGGCAGAGAACACAGCAGCAATCTCGCACACGCTTTGGTTTAACATTTCCAATGGGGCCCCAATGCCAATTGCCAGTAGGACGCTGAAAATCAAGGTGGGCAGCTGGAGGTGGCGGGACCGAGGGAAGTGGGGTGGGGGAAGAGGGATAGAGGGAGGGAAGGATGTGGGGGTAAGATTAAGAGTGTCGTTTCTCTGATTATGGAAGATTGTGGGTGAACCTCAGAACAATTTCACGGTTCACTTGAGGGAAGGGAGGTCACTCTGGTGTGACCAGCCTGTGCCCTTACTCCCAAAATACACTAGGCCATTCAAGCCCTTGACTGTGTTACACAGGAACAGGAGGAAGCCATCTCCAACCCCTTGGGTCAGTTGCACAGGAATAGGAGAAAGCCAATTAGGCTTTAACGTCTGTTAAAGAGGTTCAGGAAAAGGAGGCCATTCGGCTCTTTGGAGTAGTTATTGCACACTGGCTGCTCCCCCTCCACAGAACGAAGCTGCAGCTCTGACACTCTCTGTTGCTCACTTTACTGACTCAATGCTGAATGTAGCTTGTTGTGTTGCAGCGATTTTACCAGCCAGCCTCTGGGAGCAAACAGCTGAAGGATAGTCGTTCAACTCTCTCCATCCCTCCACTGGCAAATGAGCTACATGTAAAAGTCATCTTCTCTCCAACATACAATGCAAGAGCTGTGTATGATGGTCTACTGTTCGAGCATTTTAAAACACCAAGGTTAGTGCTGGCGTGGTTCGGGAGTGCAGGTTGCTTCAGTACAGCCAAATATTCCCACGGACCCGCACTGTCGGCGCTGACATTCCCACGGACCCGCACTGTCGGCGCTGACATTCCCACGGACCCGCACTGTCGGCGCTGACATTCCCACGGACCCGCACTGTCGGCGCTGACATTCCCACGGACCCGCACTGTCGGCGCTGACATTCCCACGGACCCGCACTGTCGGCGCGGACATTCCCACGGACCCGCACTGTCGGCGCGGACATTCCCACGGACCCGCACTGTCGGCGCCGACATTCCCACGGACCCGCACTGTCGGCGCCGACATTCCCACGGACCCGCACTGTCGGCGCCGACATTCCCACGGACCCGCACTGTCGGCGCCGACATTCCCACGGACCCGCACTGTCGGCGCCGACATTCCCACGGACCCGCACTGTCGGCGCCGACATTCCCACGGACCCGCACTGTCGGCGCCGACATTCCCACGGACCCGCACTGTCGGCGCCGACATTCCCACGGACCCGCACTGTCGGCGCCGACATTCCCACGGACCCGCACTGTCGGCGCCGACATTCCCACGGACCCGCACTGTCGGCGCCGACATTCCCACGGACCCGCACTGTCGGCGCCGACATTCCCACGGACCCGCACTGTCGGCGCCGACATTCCCACGGACCCGCACTGTCGGCGCCGACATTCCCACGGACCCGCACTGTCGGCGCCGACATTCCCACGGACCCGCACTGTCGGCGCCGACATTCCCACGGACCCGCACTGTCGGCGCCGACATTCCCACGGACCCGCACTGTCGGCGCCGACATTCCCACGGACCCGCACTGTCGGCGCCGACATTCCCACGGACCCGCACTGTCGGCGCCGACATTCCCACGGACCCGCACTGTCGGCGCCGACATTCCCACGGACCCGCACTGTCGGCGCCGACATTCCCACGGACCCGCACTGTCGGCGCCGACATTCCCACGGACCCGCACTGTCGGCGCCGACATTCCCACGGACCCGCACTGTCGGAGCCGACATTCCAGAGTTCGGGAGCCTTTGTGCCCATCATGTTCCCATGGTTACAGGGTCTCTCTGCTCACCACAGTCATGGTGTCATCATTGTTATGATTGTGTGGGTTCCTCCTTCCTGTGGTTACATATATGCACGGTGCTGTATGTTTACATGGGTTTCCTGTGGTCCCGAGTACAGCAGATACTGGGCTCTCGACCAGCTGCCAGATGAGGTTCAATGTTGTTCTTTGTGCCCACGGTACAGGCTTATCCATTCAGGGGATGTGCTGTGTGTCCGAACACAGGGCAAGGCTGAGTTCATTGAGAGCAGTTCAGAGAGATCAGTGAGGTAAGGAGCAAAGCCAGAAAATCTGCAAGGTATTCTCTCCCTCCCTCAGCCTCCACCTTCCCTCTCCACCTTCTTCCCTCTCTCCGTCTCTTTCCTCTCTCCCTCTTCCTCCCTCTTCCCTCCCTCCATATCCGCCGTCTTCCCTCTCGCCCCCTTCTCTCTCTCTCTCCCTCTCACCCCCTTCTCCTCCCTCTTCCATTCATGTCTCCCTCCTTGTCCCTCCTTTCTGCTCTTCTTCCTCTCCTCTCCTCTCCTCTCCTCTCCCTCTCCCTCTCCCTCTCCCTCTCCCTCTCCCTCTCCCTCTCCCTCTCCCTCTCCCTCTCCCTCTCCCTCTCCCTCTCCCTCTCCCTCTCCCTCTCCCTCTCCTCTCCCTTCTTCTCCCTTCTTCTCCCTTCCCCCCTCTCCTCCCTTTCCCCCCTTCCCCCTCCTCCTCCTCCTCCTCCTCCTCCTCCTCCCGCCTCCTCCAACTACCTCTCCCCTCTCCCCCCTTCCCTCTCTCTCTATTTGCCTATTGGGGGTGCTCTGTTTCTCTCTGTTTTTAATGTGCGTGTACCCTACTCTCACCGTTTTTTCAGGGGAGATGATGAACTGCCAAAGACACAGTTTGTACCGTGTCCTGTTTTCCCAACAGCCCAATGCTCTCTGGCTTCTGCTTAAATTTCCAGTTTTTAGAATTCTAATTTTTATTTAGAAATCCTTCCTTGGCCTCCCTCTTCTCCAACCCAACAACCTTCTGATTTATCTGCATTCAGTGCGTTCGCTACCTTCATCCCAGACTATAGATCAAACAAAGATCAGTACAGCACAGGAACAGGCCATTCGGCCCTCCAAGCCTGCACTGACATATTTTGCCCTTCGTACTAAAACTGTCTTCACTTACAGGATCTGTATCCCTCTCTTCCCTACCTATTCGTGTATCCGTCCAGGTGCTTCTTGAATGTTGCTGTTGTGTCTGCTTCCACCACCACCTCTGGCAGCGTGTTCCAGGCACTCCCCACCCTTTGTGTGAAAAACAAGTCTCATACATCTCTTTTAAACACCCCTGCACACCCTTTGTCCTTCAGGAACTGACCTCTCCACTCTGGGAAATAGATTCATTCTTTCCACTTTATCCATGCAATCTGCAACCTTATAAACTTCCATCAAGTCACTCCTCAACCTCCTGCGTTCCAGTGAAAACAAACCCACTTTATCCAGCCTTTCTTCCTAGCTAAAATCCCCCATATTAGGCAACATCCTGATAAATCTTGTTCTGTATCCTCTCCAAAGCATCCACATCCTTCTGGTAGGGTGGTGACCAGAACTCGATGCAATATTTGAAGTGTGGCCTAACTGAAGTTCTATAAAGCTGCAGTATAACTTGTCTATCCTTAGACTCTCTGCCCCTTTCCAATTAAGGTAAGCATGCCATAGGCCTTTTGTTACTCCCTTGTCTAGCTGCACTACCACCTTCAGTGGCCTGTGGACCTGCACACCCAGATCCCTTTGCATACTAACAGACCTAAGGGTTCTGCCGTTCACTGTATAATTTCCACCCATACTTGACCTTCCAAAATGCATCACCCCACATTTGTCCAGATTAAACACCACCTGCCATTTTTCTGCCCAAGTCTCCAACTGATCTATATCCTGCTGTATCCCCTGACAATTCTCCTCACTATCTGCAACTCCACAAACTCACTAATTAGACCACCACGTTTTCCTCTAAGTCATTTCCAGCAGAGGTCCCAGCAGTGATCCCTGTGGAACACCACAGGTCACAGCCCTTCCACCCCTACCCTCTATCTCCTGTGACTAAGCCAGTTCTGTCTCCAGCTCACCCCTGATACCATGTGACTTCACCTTTTGTACTCGTCTGCCATGAGGGACCTTGTCAAAAGCTTTACTGAAATCCATGTGGACAACATCAGCTGCTTTTCCCTCATCAACCATCTTCGTCACCTCCTCAAAAACCTCAATTAAGTTAGTGAGGTTCAACCTCCCCCGCACAAAACCATGCTGTCTATTGCTAATACAACCATCTGCTTCGAAACACATGTAGATCTTGTCCCTGAGAATCTTTTCCAGTGATTTCCCTACCACTGAGGTAGGGAGACTGCAAGGCTCATAGGCCTGTAATTCCCTGGATGATCCCTGCTACCCTGTAATTCCCTGGATGATCCCTGCTACCCTATAATTCCCTGGATGATCCCTGCTACCCTATAATTCCCTGGATGATCCCTGCTACCCTATAATTCCCTGGATGATCCCTGCCACCCTATAATTCCCTGGATGATCCCTGCCACCCTATAATTCCCTGGATGATCCCTGCCACCCTATAATTCCCTGGATGATCCCTGCTACCCTTCTGAAACAATGGGACAGCACTGGCTATTCTCCTGTCCTCTGGGACCTCAGCTATAGCTAAATAGGTTACAAAGATGTCTGTCAATGCTTCAGCAATTTGTTCTCTTGCCTCCCTTAAGATTCTGGATAGATTCCATCAGGACCCTGGGACTTATCTACCTTCATACTTTTTAAGATGCACCACACCTCCTCTTTGTTAATAGCAACTTGGCTTAGAAACCTGACACTCCCTTCCCTGAGACCATACTCCACTAATTCCTTCTCTCGGTGATTACCAACACAAAGTATTTCCTTGAAAACCTCACCTCCCTCTTCTGGTTGCACACACAGATTCCCTCCTTTGTCTTTGAGTAGGCCAACCTTTTCCCTGGCTGAACTCTTGCTTCTTATATAGCTTTGAAAAGCCTTGGGATTATCAGGTTTTGAGAAGATTTGTAGCTCAGGTTGAGGTTCTGCATGTCTGTTTGCTCGCTGAGCTGGAAGGTCCATTTTCAGACGTTTCGTCACCATATAAGGTGACATCTTCAATGGGCCTCTGGATGAAGCTTTGTCTGGAAGCTCACTGAAGATGTTACCTGGTATAGTGATGAAATGTCTCAAACTGAACCTTCCAGCTCAGCGAGCAAACCTGCATCCAGCCTTGGGATTCTCCTTAACCTTGTTTGCACATGACTTTTCATGACACCTATTAGCCCTTCTAATTCCTTGCTTAAGTTCTTTCCTACTTTGCTGATATATTTAAAGGGCTTTGTCAGTTCCCATTCTCCTTGACCTTACCTATGCTTCCTTTTTTCTTTTTGACCAAGGTCATGCCATCGCTGGGTCATCCAGAGTTCACATAACGTGCAGTACCCAACCTTCATTCTCACAGGAACATGCTGCGCCTGAACTCTTATCAACTGCCGTTTGAAATACTCCCACATGTCCCATGTAGATTTACTCTCAAACAACCACCTCCAATCAGCACTGTCCAATCAGCACTGTCCAATCAGCACTGTCCAGTTCCTGCCTTGCTCCTCTCCCTTGTAAAATTGCTGTCTCTTGTATGCAGCTGTAAATGTAACTGTTTGTTGTAAACTGTTTTTATAATTTGTTTAATAAAATAATATATTCAGTTCCTGCCTAATATTATTGTAGTTTATCTTCCCCCAGTTTTAACACCTTCACCCGAAGACTGCTGTTATCCTTACCCATGAGTATCTTAAAACTCACGGTATTATGGTTACTACCCCCCAATATGAAAACGCAGTCACCTGGTCAGTGAAGTTTTCCCTCCCTAAACCTCTCTACCTTCCTTCACGTTCCTCGTTAACGGCATTCTTTAACTGCCAACTCTTTAAGAATGCGTTTGGTCATCTGAACCATGACCACTTCATTTTGTGGATAATATTCCTGTGCAGGCCATGCTAGGTTAATGGTGCTTTATAAATGCAGCTCTTATTTCCATCACTGGAGCTGTCTTTTCCAGATATTATTGCTCCTGACTGTCCTGTCCTGTCCTGCCTGTCTGCTGAGGATTCTCCTGTCCTGCTCTCTCTGAAGGGCTGGTATCCTTGCTTTCAGATGGCCGGTGCTGTACCTGAAGGTGAGCTCAGTGTCTGGGCACGCAGCTCCTGAGACTGGCCCTGATTTCCTGGCTGACAACGAGCACACCTCCCTGTACCTGGTGAGTCTGTGGTTCATCCACATTTGCAGCGCCATGTACGGTACTGATTCCAAACAGAGCTTTCCTGGGATGATTGTCTCATTAGGTCAAGTATAACAGCTACTGCGGGTCATGGTTTTTGGGGCTTGTGTCAACAAGGACTTAAAGAGGCCAAATCTCAAGCAACAGACATTTTTCTTTATTTAAATGATGAATGTTGGGTCCAGCATTTATTCGCTGTCCTTAGCTGCTGTTGAGAAGGTGGGAGTGAGCTGCTGCCTTGATCCGCTGCAGTCCATGTGCAGCGATGTCCTGGAGTTTCTAACCAGCGGAGAGTTTGCCCCCAATACCCATTGAATCCAGTTTTGCCCGGGCTGCTTGATGCCACACTCTGTCGAATGCAGCCTTGATGTCAAGGGCTGTCCCTCTCCCCTCCCCTCTGGAATCCAGCTCTTTTGTCCATGTTTGACCCAAGGCTGGAGTGAGGTCAGGAGCTGAGTGACCCTGGGGGGACCCAAACTGGGTGTCACTGAGCAGGTTATTGCTGAGCGGGTGCTGCTTAATAGCGCTGTTACTGACCCCTTCCATCACGTTACTGAGGATCGAGGGGAGACTGATGGGGCAGTAATTGGCCGGGTTGGATCTGTCCTGCTTTTTATATAGAGGACACACCTGGGCAATGTCCCACATTGTCGGGTAGATGTCGGTGTTGTAACTGTACTGGAACAGCTTGGCTCGGGGAGCGGCAAGTTTTGGAGCACAGATTAGATTTTGGGATTGGTGACCACATCCATCTCATACATGTACAGCATGGAATCAGACCCTTCGATCCAATTCCACCGAATTTTCAGAAAATGTATTAAATTATTTAGAAGCAGGAAATGAGGCATATGTTAATGAATTGGATCAAACATAATCCACCATGTGATTGACAATGCCTCCGTGTTATCCGAGAATGATGAGGCAGTTAGTGTGGAATATGCTGCTCCCAGTAAACCTGTGGAGAATACTGTCAAACTGAAGTGTTCGAGGCCTTGTCCCCGAGGTCTTCCCTCAATTGCTTCAGACCTGGCTTCCATCTGAAGAAAGCTGCGCCATTGTTGCTACCCCCATTACGAGGGCCTGGTGATCTACACTGTGTTAACCATCCATTTCAATCCTTCTGACCGTTGGACATGAGGCAACTGCTTATGATGTAGGAGCAGCTGTAAGCCATTCAGTCCATCAATTCTGCTGTTCCATTTTAGGACAGCGTGGTTGGGCTGACAACCTCAATTCCACCTTCCTACCTTTTTCTCTATAGCCCTCGATTCATCCCTTACTGATTAAACATCTATCCATCTCAGCCTTGAATAGACTTAATGACCTCTCCTCAACAGCCCTCTGCAGTAGTGAATTCCACACATTCGCTGTCCCTGAGAAAAGGAATTCCTCCTCATCTCTGTCTTAAATATATGATTGTGTGAAGGTGCTGGTGTTGGACTGGGGTGGACAAGGTCAGAAGTCACACAACTTCAGGTTATAGTCCAACAGGTTTATTTGAAATCACAAGAATTTGGAACATTGCTGCTTCGTCAGGTGACGTGTTACTCCATTTCCAAATGCAACAAGATCTGGACAATATCCAGGCTTGGGCTGACAAGTGGCAAGTGACGTTCATGCACATATGTCAGGCACTGACTATCCACTAAGAGACAGTCTAACCTTCACCCCATGACAATCATCAATAAGAGAGAATCTAACCACTGACCCTTCGCATTCAATAGTGTTGCAATCACTAAATTCCTCTAATACCAATATCCTGGGGGTTGCCATTGACCAGAAACTGAACTGGAATCGTCCCATACACACTGTATACAGGAGCAGGTCAGAGGCTGAGATTACTGTGATGAGTAACTCACCAAAGCCTGTCCACCATCTACAAGGCACAAGTCAGGAGTGGGAGGGAATACTCCCCACTTGCCCCGGACGGGGGCAGCTCCAACAACACTCAAGAAGCTCAACACCATCCAGGACAAAGCAGCCGCTTGATTGGCACCACATCCACAAACACCCCCTCCCTCCCCCACTGACGCTCAGTAGCAGCAGTGTGGACTGTCTACAAGATGCTCTGCTCATTGCTTCACTGTCTTTGGGTCAGAATCCTGGAATTCTCTCCCCAAGGGCACTGTGGGTCTACCCACAGCACATGGACTGCAGCGGTTCAAGAAAGCAGCTCACCCCCACCTTCTCAAGAGGCAATAAATGCTGGACGAGCAAGTGATGCCCACATCCCACAAGTGAATAAAATAAGAAGTTGCCTTGTTTTTCTAAACCCCACTGAGAACAGGGTAAATATGGTATGAGAAAGTTGTTTGTCATCGACTTCTGGAGCCAAGTGGCCTTGGTGATTTTTATCATCGCCTTCCTTTTCTCGATTTTAGTTTGAAATTGGAGTTTGGGAAAGGAGGTAACACTGTAGCTGCTGTTAGGCGAGATCTCGTGCTCAGAACAAGCTCAAAACACTCCCTTTCAACAGGATATCGATTTCTTGCAAATTCTTCAGACCATTGCTTTGTGTATGTCATCATATTTTGGTCTGTATTTCAGGATGGTTGTGTTAACAGCTTTATCCCCGCCGCAGCTGCATCCAATGGTCATCAATTCTGGGGCAGCACATCTCCCCCTGGACTGACCGACATTGTGGATATCCTCAGTAGCATCATGCAGCCCTACCTGCACACTGGGTCAGTATCTGAAGGTAACAAACACAGATCTGTATTCTGTATTAAACCCCATTGCTGTACCTGTCCCTGGGAGTATTTGAGCTGAAAAATGTGTTGCTGGAAAAGCGCAGCAGGTCAGGCAGCGTCCAAGGAGCAGGAGAATCGACGTTTCAGGCATAAGCCCTTCTTCAGGAATGAGGAGGGTGTGCCAAACAGGCTAAGATAAAAGGTAGGGAGGAGGGACTTGGGGGAGGGGCGTTGGGAATGCGATAGGTGGAAGGAGGTTAAGGTGAGGGTAATAGGCCGGAGAGGGGGTGGGGGCAGAGAGGTCGGGAAGAAGATTGCAGGTCAAGAAGGCGGTGCTGAGTCCGAGGGTTGGGACTGAGATAAGGTGGGGGGAGGGGAAATGAGGAAACTGGAGAAATCTGCATTCATCCCTTGTGGTTGGAGGGTTCCTAGGCGGAAGATGAGGCGCTCTTCCTCCAGGCGTCGTGTTGCTATGGTCTGGCGATGGAGGCGGCCAAGGACCTGCATGTCCTTGGTGGAGTGGGAGGGGGAGTTAAAGTGTTCAGCCACGGGATGGTTGGATTGGTTGGTGCGGGTATCCCAGAGGTGTTCTCTGAAATGTTCCGCAAGTAGGCAGCCTGTCTCCCCAATGTATAGGAGGCCACGTCGGGTGCAGCGGATGCAGTAAATGATGTGTGTGGAGGTGAAGGTGAATTTGTGGCGGATATGGAAGGATCCCTTGGGGCCTTGGAGGGAAGTGAGGGGGGAGGTGTGGGCGCAAGTTTTGCATTTCTTGCGGTTGCAGGGGAAGGTGTCAGGAGTGGAGGTTGGGTTGGTGGGGGTGGGGGGGGTGGACCTGACGAGGGAGGGAAGTGAGGGGGGAGGTGTGGGCGCAAGTTTTGCATTTCTTGCGGTTGCAGGGGAAGGTGTCAGGAGTGGAGGTTGGGTTGGTGGGGGTGGGGGGGGTGGACCTGACGAGGGAGTTGCGGAGGGAGTGATCTCTCCAGAACGCTGATAGGGGAGGGGAGGGAAATATATCCCTGGTGGTGGGGTCTGTTTGGAGGTGGCGGAAATGATGAAGGATGATCTGATGTATCTGGAGGTTGGTGGGGTGGTAGGTGAGGACCAGTGGGGTTCTGTCCTGGTGGCAATTGGAGGGGCGGGGTTCAAGGGCGGAGGAGCGGGAAGTGGAGGAGATGCGGTGGAGGGTATCGTCGATCACGTCTGGGGGGAAATTGCGGTCTTTGAAGAAGGAGGCCATCTGGGTTGTTCGGTATTGGAATTGGGAGTATTTGATGGGGACAGTATATAGAACATAAAACATAGAAAAATACAGCGCAATACAGGCCCTTTGGCCCTCGATGTTGCGCCGATCCAAGCCCACCTAACCTACCTGAGCCCACTATCCTCCATATGCCTATCCAATGCCCGCTTAAATGCCCATAAAGAGGGAGAGTCCACCACTGCTACTGGCAGGGCATTCCATGAACTCACGACTCGCTGAGTAAAGAATCTACCCCTAACATCTGTCCTATACCTACCACCCCTTAATTTAAAGCTATGCCCTCTCGTAATAGCTGACTCCATACGTGGAAAAAGGTTCTCATGGTCAACCCTATCTAAACCCCTAATCATCTTGTAGAGGGAGCTTTACTCTGTATTTAATACCGTGCTGTATCTGTCCCTGGGAGTGTGTGATGGGGACAGTGTGTGCAATATCTCCTGACCTTTGTTTCCTGTATCCTCCCAGGCCTCCAATACTAGATTGGCCATGCAGTGTCTTGTTGTGGGGTCCGAGTGGGTGTGGGAAGACCACGGTGCTCCAAGCTGCTTGCTCCAAGTTCAACCTGCATCTAGTAAAGGTCAGTGAAGGGAATCAGGGCCAGGTACAGTAAGTCTGATATTGATGGTGTGCATAATCATGTCTGCCTATACTGAACACTGTGCAGCTATACCCGAACATACGTATTCCATCCCACTCCTGACTTGTGCCTTGCAGATGGTGAACAGGCTTTGGGGAGTCAGGAGGTGGGTTACTCACCGCAGTATTCCCAGCCTCTGACCTGCTCTTGTAGCTGCTGTGTTTATGGGGTGAATCCAGTTGAGTTTCTGGTCAGTGGTAAACTCCAGTGTTAATAGTGGGGGACTCAGTGATGGAGATACAGTGAGGACTGTAGATGCTGGAGATCAGAGTCAAAGTGTGTGTAACCAAAAGAGAAAATGCAGGAAAATCTCAGCAGGTCTGGCAGCATCTGTCAGGAGAAAAAAGAGCTGATGTTTCGAGTCTAACTGACCCTTTGTCAAAGCTTTTAAAAAAAAAGGGAGATCTAGGGAGGTATTTATACGAGGCTGAGAGAAGGCGAGTCGTGGCTCCAGAGAGCAAAGGTACTGCTGCACTGTGTGTCTCTGTACTAACTCTAATTCCCCTCCAGGTGGACTGTGTGTGTCTCTGTACTAACTCTAATTCCCCTCCAGGTGGACTGTGTGTGTCTCTGTACTAACTCTAATTCCCCTCCAGGTGGACTGTGTGTGTCTCTGTACTAACTCTAATTCCCCTCCAGGTGGACTGTGTGTGTCTCTGTACTAACTCTAATTCCCCTCCAGGTGGACTGTGTCTATCTCAGTACTAACTCTAATTCCCCTCCAGGTGGACTGTGTGTGTCTCTGTACTAACTCTAATTCCCCTCCAGGTGGACTGTGTGTGTCTCTGTGCTAACTCTAATTCCCTTCCAGGTGGACTGTGTGTGTCTCTGTACTAACTCTAATTCCCCTCCAGGTGGACTGTGTGTGTCTCTGTACTAACTCTAATTCCCTTCCAGGTGGACTGTGCGTGTCTCTGTACTAACTCTAATTCCCCTCCAGGTGGACTGTGTGTGTCTCTGTACTAACTCTAATTCCCCTCCAGGTGGACTGTGCGTGTCTCTGTACTAACTCTAATTCCCCTCCAGGTGGACTGTGTGTGTCTCTGTACTAACTCTAATTCCCTTCCAGGTGGACTGTGCGTGTCTCTGTACTAACTCTAATTCCCCTCCAGGTGGACTGTGCGTGTCTCTGTACTAACTCTAATTCCCTTCCAGGTGGACTGTGTGTGTCTCTGTGCTAACTCTAATTCCCTTCCAGGTGGACTGTGCGTGTCTCTGTACTAACTCTAATTCCCTTCCAGGTGGACTGTGCGTGTCTCTGTACTAACTCTAATTCCCTTCCAGGTGGACTGTGCGTGTCTCTGTACTAACTCTAATTCCCTTCCAGGTGGACTGTGCGTGTCTCTGTACTAACTCTAATTCCCCTCCAGGTGGACTGTGCCTGTCTCTGTACTAACTCTAATTCCCCTCCAGGTGGACTGTGCCTGTCTCTGTACTAACTCTAATTCCCCTCCAGGTGGACTGTGCGTGTCTCTCTGCTGATTCCACCGCGGCCTCCGAAGCCAAGCTCCAAGCTGCCTTTGCAGAAGCTGAGGTGTACTGTCCGAGTGTCCTGTTGTTGCACAACATGGCGATGATTGGAAGAATGAGGGATGATGTCGGTGCAGACTCGCGCCTGATCTCTTCATTTCACCGATTGATGAAGTCCCTCCCCCTGAGCTGCCGGTACAGTGTGATATGTGATTGATTGAGAGTATACGCCCATGCCTGTGCCTGAAGTTCTAACCCCTCCCTACTCTGTTTTTGATTGGTTAGTGACACTCGTCCTGTTTATCAAACCCAGGGACCAGGCTTTTCCAGCTGGTGGCTTGTTAATGAGAGGAAGGAAACCCATAATGCTATCATGAGAGAGGGAGATGCTGGCCGAGTGATATTATCACTGGACTGTTAATCCAGCGACCCAGGTAACGTCTGGGGACCTGGGTTCAAATCCTGCCACGGCAGGTGGTGAAATTTGAATTCAATATATACCTGGAATTAAGAATCAAATGGAGACAATAATCCATTGCTGACTGACGGAAAACCCCATCTGGTTCACTAATGTCCCTTGGGGAAGGAAACTGCCATCCTCACCTGGACTGGCCTACCTGTGACTCCAGACCCACAGCAATGTGGTTGTGCCTTAACTGCCCTCTGGGCAATTAGGGATGGGCAATAAATGCTGGGCCAGGCAGCAGTGCCCTCAACCTGTGAATGAAGAAAGTAAAAATTGACTGTGTGTAGGTCTGGAGCGTTTGAAGCTTATTTAAATTCAATCACATTGGAAGAAGGGCTTTTGAAGATTGGGAATCTGGATTACAGACAATAATAGTGAAAAGGTACTTCTGAACATTTGTGGAAATACAGACAGTAATAATATTTTCAAACAGTAATAATGGTAAATACAAACAACATCATATAAACTGAGGAATACAAGCACCTGGGAAATGAAGGTCAGCTGGAGAAGTGAAGAGTTAAAGCCAGAGATTAATGAAACGATCATATTCCAAAATTTATTAGGTTCAGGAAACATTCTGTTAGGACAGATTGTAGCAAATGTAACTCCTTCTCTGAAGAGAGGAGGAGGAGATAACTGGAAACTCTTGGCTAGTTAACGTGACATCCATCTCGGGAAGTTGGTCGACTAAATCGTTAAAGATGTTCTGACTAGGCACTTGGAAAATCTTGTGGTAATCAGGGAGACTCAGCATGGTGTTTAACGATTTCGTGGAGTTCTCGGAGGGAGCACCATGTGCTGCGGGTAAAGAGGAGACTGTTGGTGGATTATTCGGATTTCCAAAAGATATTTGACAAGGTTCCACATCTGTCGGTTATTCTGCCGAGTATGAGCTCATGGTGTCGAGTTAATGTACTCACACTGAGAGAAGACTGGCTGGCTGACAGAAAACTGAGACTGTGCATAAATAGGTCAGTGTCTGACTGACAGCATGTGACAATGGAGATCCACAGGGGATCTGTGCTGAATGAAATGTTTCAGCCATACAGGCAGTTTTGGAGGTCACATCTTAAATACTGTGTGCAGTTTTGGTCTCTGTATTTAAGGAAGGATGTAGATGCTTTGGAGGTGGTACAGAGCAGGTTTATTAGCTGAGTGGGTTGTTTTATGAGGACCGGTTGGACAGACCGGGCTTGTTTCCACCCGAGTTTAGAAAGGTCAGAGGTGACAAGATCCTGAATGTGGATGTGGAAAGGATGTTTCCTCTTGTGGGTGAGTCCAGAGTGAGAAGGCATTAGGCATTGTGTGACTGATGGAACATCAGGAGGTGGTCTTACATAAGGAGGTGCTTTCTGATTGGACAGGGGATCGAGGACTAGGGATACTAAACTATCCCCAGTATAGGGATATGGAATTGGAAACACAAGCAGATCAGATCTGATCCTATTGAATAGCAGAGTGGGCTGGCTTCTCCTATTCAGGAGGCTTCTATCTGACTGACTGGTGCAGTGTCTGACCATTTCTCTTGTTGGTTTCAGTGAGTACCCAGTGGTGGTGGTTGGGACAGTGGGCCGGCTGCAGGACCTTTTTACTGATGTCCAGACGCTGTTTCTTCATGAAGTGGGAATGGCGAATCTCTCCGAGGACCAAAGGAAGCTTATACTGACAGCACTGAGTACCGAGCTGCCCCTGGGCAACGATGTCAACCTGGCCAAGCTCGCCAAGTTAACAGCTGTGAGTATCCCAGCCAGGATCATAACGCACGGTCACAGGCTGGCCAAGAGTCCGGGTCAGTCCTGGCTGGCTGAGTGTCCGGGTCAGTCAGTGCGGGGTGGCCGAGGGTTCGGGTCAGTCAGTGCGGGGTGGCCGAGGGTCCGGGTCAGTCAGTGCGAGGTGGCCGAGGGTCCGGGTCAGTCAGTGCGGGGTGGCCGAGGGTCCGGGTCAGTGCGGGGTGGCCAAGGGTCCGGGTCAGTCAGTGTGGGGTGGCCAAGGGTCCGGGTCAGTTCGGGGTGGCCAAGGTTCCGGGTCAGTCAGTGCGAGGTGACCGAGGGTCAGGGTCAGTGTGGGGTGGCCGAGGGTCCGGGTCAGTGTGGGGTGGCCGAGGGTCCGAGTCAGTGTGGGGTGGCCGAGGGTCCGGGTCAGTCAGTGCGGGGTGGCCGTGGGTCCGGGTCAGTCAGTGCTAGGTGGCCGAGGGTCAGGGTCAGTGTAGTGTGGCCGAGGGTCCGGATCAGTGCGGGGTGGCCAAGGGTCCGGGTCAGTCAGTGCGGGGTGGCCGAGGGTCCGGGTCAGTCAGTGCGGGGTGGCCGAGGGTCCGGGTCAGTCAGTGCGGGGTGGCCGAGGGTCCGGGTCAGTCAGTGCGAGGTGGCCGAGGGTCCGGGTCAGTCAGTGCGGGCTGGCCGAGGGTCCGGGTCAGTCAGTGCGGGGCTGGCCGAGGGTCCGGGTCAGTCAGTGCGGGGCGGGCCGAGGGTCCGGGTCAGTCAGTTCGGGCTGGCCAAGGGTCCGGGTCAGTGCGGGGTGGCCTAGGCTCTGGGTCAGTGCGGGGTGGCCTAGGGTCCGGGTCAGTCAGTGCGAGGTGGCCGAGGGTCCAGGTCAGTGCGGGGTGGCCGTGGGTCCGGGTCAGTCAGTGCGGGGTGGCCGAGGGTCCGAGTCAGTGCGGGGTAGCCAAGGGTCCGGGTCAGTCAGTGCAAGGTGGCCGAGGGTCCGGGTCAGTCAGTGCGGGGTGGCCTAGGGTCCGGATCAGTGCGGGGTAGCCAAGGGTCCGGGTCAGTCAGTGCGGGCGGGCCGAGGGTCCGGGTCAGTGCGGGGTGGCCGAGGGTCCGGGTCAGTGCGGGGTGGCCGAGGGTCCGGATCAGTCAGTGCGGGCGGGCCGAGGGTCCGGGTCAGTGCGGGCGGGCCGAGGGTCCGGGTCAGTGCGGGCGGGCCGAGGGTCCGGGTCAGTGCGGGGTGGCCGAGGGTCCGGATCAGTCAGTGCGGGCGGGCCGAGGGTCCGGGTCATTCAGTGCAGTTGGCCTGGCTCCTGGTCAGTCAGTGCGGGGTAGCCAAGGGTCCGGGTCAGTCAGTGCGGGGTGGCCGAGGGTCCGAGTCAGTGTGGGGTAGCCAAGGGTCCGGGTCAGTCAGTGCGGGGTGGCCGAGGGTCCGGGTCAGTCAGTGCGGGGTGGCCTAGGGTCCGGATCAGTGCGGGGTAGCCAAGGGTCCGGGTCAGTCAGTGCAAGGTGGCCGAGGGTCCGGGTCAGTCAGTGCTGGCTGGTTGAGGGTCCGGGTCAGTCAGTGCGGGGTGGCCGAGGGTCCGGGTCAGTCAGTGCAAGGTGGCCGAGGGTCCGCGTCAGTCAGTGCTGGCTGGTTGAGGGTCCGGGTCAGTCAGTGCGGGGTGGCCGAGGGTCCGGGTCAGTCAGTGCGGGGTGGCCGAGGGTCCGGGTCAGTCAGTGCTGGCTGGTTGAGGGTCCGGGTCAGTCAGTGCGGGGTGGCCGAGGGTCCGGGTCAGTCAGTGCTGGCTGGTTGAGGGTCCGAGTCAGTCAGTGCTGGCTGGTTGAGGGTCCGGGTCAGTCAGTGCTGGCTGGTTGAGGGTCCGGGTCAGTCAGTGTGGGCTGCTTACCTCGCCTTTGTACAACTGTATCTAACCTCCCCTTTAACCTCCTTCATAGGACATCGGTGTCGCTGGCTAGTCCAGCATTTATTACCTGTCCCTAATTGCCCTTTGAGAAGGTGGGGGTGAGCTGTTCTCTTGAACCGTGTAGTCCATGTGCTGTAGGTAGACCCACAATGCCCTTAGGGAGGGAATTCCAGGATTCTGACCCAGCGACAGTGAAGGAATGGTGAGATATTTCCCAGTCAGGATGGGGAGTGTCTTGGAGGGGAACTTGCGGGGTGTGGTGCTCCCATGGATCATAGAACATTACAGCGCAGTACAGGCCCTTCGGCCCTCGATGTTGCACCGATCTGTGGAACCAATCTGAAGCCCATCTAACTAACACTATTCAATTCTCATCCATAAGACCATAAGGTATAGGATTGGATGGGAGGCCATTTGGCCCATCGAGTACACTCCGCCATTTAATCATGGCTGATGGGCATTTCAATGCCACTTACCTGTACTTTCCCCATATCCCTTAATTCCTTGTGAGATTAAGAGTTTGTCAATCTTTGCCTTGAAGATATTTACCGTCCCGGCCTCCACTGCGCTCCATGGCAATGAATTCCACAGGCCCGCCATTCTCTGGCTGAAGAAATGTCTCCTCATTGCCATTCTAAATTGATCCCATCCAATTCTAAGGCTGTGCCCACGAGTTCTAGTCTCCTCGCCTAACGGAAACAAATTCCCAGCATTCACCCTTTCTAAGCCATGCATTATCTTGTAAGTTTCTATTCGATCTTCCCTCAACCTTCTAAACTCCAATGAATACAATCCCAGAATCCCATTCATCGTATGTTAGGCCTACCCTCCCAGGGATCATCCGTGTGAATCTCCTCTGGACACGCTCCAGTACCAGTATGTCCTTCCTGAGGTGTGGGGCCCAAAACTGGACACCGTATTCTAAATGGGGCCTAACTAGAGCTTTATAAAGTCTCAGTAGCACATCGCTGCATTTATATTCCAACCCTCTTGAAATAAATGACAACATTACATTTGCTTTCTTAACCATGGACTCAACCTGCAAGTCAACCTTTAGAGAATCCTGAACTAGCACTCCCAGATCCCTTTGTACTTTGGCTTTATGAATTTTCTCACCGTTTATAAAATAGTCCATGCCTGTACTCTTTTTTTTCCCAAAGAGCAAGACCTCGCATTTGCTCACATTGAATTTCATCAGCCATTTCCTGAACCACTCTCCTAAACTGTCTCAATCTTTCTGCAGCCTCCCCACCACCTCAGTACTACCTGCCTGTCTACCTAACGTCCATATGCCTATCCAAAGACCATTTGAATGCCCTTAAAGTTGGTGAGTCTGCTACTGTTGCAGGCAGTACGTTCCACACCCCTGCTACTCTCTGAGTAAAGAAGCTACCACCTACATCTGTTCTATATCTATCACGCCTCAATTTAAAGCTATGTCCCCTCGTGCTAGCCATTGCCATCCGAGGAAAAAGGCTCTTACTGTCCACCCCATCTAAACTCCTGATTTTCTTATATGTCTCTATTAAGTCACCTCTCAACCTACTTCTCTGTAATGAAAACAGCCTCAAGTCCCTCAGCCTTTCCTCATAAGACCTTCCCTCCACACCAGGCAGCATCCTGGTAAATCTCCTCTGAACCATTCCAAAGCTTCCACATCCTTCCAATAATGCAGTGACCAGAACTGTACACAGTACTCCAAATGTGACCGCACCAGAGTTTTGTACAGCTGCAGCATGACCTCATGGCATTGCAGCTTATCTATGTCTCTCTGTAACCTACAACATCCTTCGCCACGATCCACAACTCCACCGACCTTAGTGTCGTCTGCAAATTTATTAACCCACCCTTCTACGCCTTCATCCAGGTCACTTATAAAAATGACAAACAGCAGTGACCCAAAACAGATCCTTGCGGTACCCCACGAGTAACTGAACTCCAGGATGAACATTTCCCATCAACTACCACTGTCTGTCATCTTTCAGCTAGCCAGTTTCTGATCTAAACTGCCGAATCACCCTCAATCCCATGACTCCGTATTTTCTGCAATAGCTTACCCTGGGGAACCTTATCAAACAACTTACTGAAGTCTATATACACTTCATCAACCGCTTTACCCTCATCCACCTGTCTTGTCACCTTCTCAAAGAACTCAATAAGGTTTGTGAGGCACGACCTACCCTTCACAAAACCGTGCTGACTGTCCCTAATCAAATTATTCCTTTCTAAATGATTATAAATCCTATCTCCTATAACCCTTTCCAACAACTGAAGTAAGGCTCACTGGTCGATAATTACCAGCGTTGTCTCTGCACCCCTTCTTAAACAAGGGTATAACATTTGCTATCCTCCAGTCTTCTGGCACTATTCCTGTCGACAATGATGACAGAAAGGTCAAAGCCGAAGACTCGGCAATCTTCTCCCTGGCTTCCCAGAGAATCCGAGGATAAATCCCATCTGGCCCAGAGACTTATCTTTTTTTTAAATACTTTACAGAATGCCTAACGCCACCTCCTTGCAAACCTCAATCCCATCTAGTCTAATAGCCCGTACCTCAGTATTCTCCTCAACAACATTGTCTTTTTCCAGTGTGAATACTGAGGAAAAATATTCATTTAGCATTTCCCTATTTCCTCGGACTCCACGCACAACTTCCCACTATTATCCTTGATCGGCCCTAATCTTGTTCTAGTCATTCTTTTATTTCTAATATACCTATAGAAAGCCTCAAGGTTTTCCATGATCCTATCTGTCAACAACTTCTCATGTCCCCTCCTGGCTCTTCTGAGCTCTCTCTTTAGGTCTTTCCTGGCTACCTTGTAACCCTCAAGCGCCCTAACTGAGCCTTCACAGCTCATCCTAACGTAAGCCTCCTTCTTCCTCTTGACAAAAGATTCAACTTCCTCAGTAAACCATGGCCCCCTCGATCGACCACTACCTCCCTGCCTGACAGTTACATACTTAGCAAGCACACGCAGTAGCTGTTTCTTGAACAAGCTCCACATTTCAACTGTGCCCATCACCTGCAGTTTCCTTCCCCACCCCATGCCTCCTAAATCTTGCCTAATCACATTGTAATTGCCTTTCCCCCAGCTGTAACTCTTGCCCTGCAATATATACCAGTCGCTTTCCATTACTGAGGTAAACGTAACCAAATTATGGTCACTGTTACCAAAGTGCTCACCTAACTCCAAATCTAACACCTGATCATTACCCGGTACCAAATTTAATGTGGCCTCGCCCCTTGTTGGCCTGTTTACGTACTGTGTCAGGGAATCCTCCTGGACAAAAACTGATCCATCTCAAGTACTTGAACTATAGTATTCCCAGTCAATATTAGGAAAGTTGAAGTCCCCATAACAACTGCCCTGTCACTCTCACTCCTATCGAGAATCATCTTTGCTATCCTTTCCTCTACATCTCTGGAACTATTCAGAGGCCTATAGAAAACTCCCAACAGGGTGACCTCTCCTTTCCTGTTTCTAACCTCAGCCCATGCTGCCTCAGTAGATGAATCCTCAAACGTCCTTTCTGCCATCGTAATACTGTCCTTGATTAACAATGCCGCATCTCCCCCTCTTTTACCATCTTCTCTGTTCTTGCTGAAACATCTAAATCTTGGAACCTGCAACAACCATTCCTGTCCCTGCTCTAACCATGTCTCCGAAATAGCCACAACATTGAAGTCCCAAGTCCAGTTGCTCCTGGCGTTGAAGTAGACATACGCCAAACCTTCACCTTGCTTGCTGGTGCCCTCTTGCCACCTTGAAACCTTATTTCTGACCTCACTACTCTCACCCTCCTGTATACTCGAACTACAATGTAGGTTCCCATCACCCTGCTGAATTAGTTTAGCATGTTTCTGCTTCCCTTGTCCTTCTCGACGGAAGTGGTTGTGTGTTTGGAAGGTGCTGTCACTGATTCTCCAACCTAGCCTTGTTGCTAAAAGCCCTGGATAAAAGCCCACTCTGATAAGTCACCTCTGTATCCTGTCATCACCTTCACATCTTCCTGAAATGTGATTGGCAGAAATTGATACAACAGATCGGGGCCTGACCAAAGTTGGTAATGGTCTAGCATAAGTACTCTGCTTCTCTCATTTTCTTTCTCACACACCCCCCTGCCCTGAACCTTTCCGATCTGACCTGCTTCCTGAATGTGGTTTCCACCTGACACCTGTCACAAGCGTCACTTTCCTATCTGTCTTGCTCAGGGATCTCTGGACCTGGCTTGCTGTGTGTTTCTCATGAGACAGACTCTACCTTGTGTCCAAACCATCCCCGCTTTGAAGGCAGCTTATTGTCCAGGTACAGTCAGACCAGTCGATGTTTGATTTTAGTTTCCATGGGCCTGGTCCATCCTTACTCCATCAAAGTGGGTCTTCCATGAGTTAATGATTCTTGCTCTGAATTGTTCCATAAACCTGGTGAACAGAATGATCACTGTCCCCTCGGCCTGCCTTGTTCCAAAGAAGCTAGTCTGATGGATGCTTCCGTTCTCACTGGTCAAAACAAATTACAGGGGGAAATACCCCTGAAGGTACACTCGGAACCCTTGTCCCTCTCTGATCTTCTCACCATGAATATAGGAGCAGGAGTAGGCCATTCGGTCCATCTCCCATGCAATGCAGTTAGGGCTGATCAAACACTCTGATGCCTTTTACACACCCCATCCCGATTTCCCTTCACCTCCTTGATATTTAGAAATCCATTAATCTCTACTTCAAGCACAATCCAAACATTGCTTTCCTACTATTGTGTCCAGTGCCTGTAATCATAAGCCTGAGACCCATACTCTTTGTAAACCATCTCTTGATATGACCTGTCTCCTTCAAAGACTGATGCACGTATGCTCCCAGGTGGCTTGCTCATTCATCTCTGCCAGGACGCTTTGATCTCCGAGGGTCAGTACTTCACGGAAACGTGCCAGTACCCACCTCCCCATAGTCAATTCATTCACTTGTCTGCTTATTCTACTGAGCTATCTCTGTCCTGTTCCCATTGCTTTGCATCACATTTTGCTGTTTGCCAGTCTTCCAAGTTTAGTAATGTTCAGCAAGTATTGAAAACTCTCTGTATTCCAATTTCCAAACCATTCAGTGACTTAGTAATGGATTTAGCTCTGGTACTTGGGGAGATCCACCTTCGACCACTCTCCAATCTGAATATCTGACCAACTTGACTTTTTTTTTCTGATCTTAGCGATAGTGTATTTGAGCACTAACCTTCCTCGTCTACAAGCCTCAATGTTGTCATCATCATTTTACATTGGACTTGGTCAAATACTTTTTAAATCTCATAGAGGTGACATCTACTGCTTTCCTTTCATCAACTTGATTGAAAAGTTAATTCAGCTCATCAGGAGTGATGTGCCTTTGAGAAGTGCATGCAGGCTGGATTGGATCATTGTCAGGAGTGTGGTGCTGGAAAAGCACAGCAAGACAGGCAGCATCCGAGGAGCAGGAGAATCAACATTTTGGACATCAGCTCTTCGTCAGGAATGAGGCTTGTGGGCTGAGGGTGCTGAGAGATAAATGGGAGGGAATGGGGGCTGGGTGGGGAAGGTAGCTGGAAATGCAATAAGTAGATGGAGGTGGGGGAAGAAGGTGATAGGTCAGAGAGGAGAGTGAAGTGGATAGGTAGGGAGGAAGGAAGATGGAAGCGAGAGGGTCAATCCCCCTGGACTGGGTGATGACTGGGCTCGAGGTATGTTACTGAGCTGGGTGTTTGTACCCTGACAGTGTACTGTGACGCTGCTGTGTTTGTTCCCAGGGTTATCAGCTGAGTGACCTGTGTGCATTACTGAGCCATGCTAGCCATGCAGCCTGCAGCCGCTTAAGGAATAGCTGGTAAGTACCCCTCGTTCTGTCATTGCACAGCAACAAGGAGCAGCAGGAGGCCATTCAGCCCCTCGACCTGCTCCCCCATTTAATACGATCAAGGCTGATACTGAAAGTGATGCCCAGATGGGACCTGAGGGTATGATTATCTTCCGAGGAGAGAGAGAGAGAGCGCAAGAGAGTCAGCGCCTTCGGGGGAGGGAGGGAGAGAGAGAGAAAGAATGAGCACCTTCAGGAGGGGAGGGAAAGAGAGGAGCAGGGATCAGCACCTTCGGAGGGGAAGAGAGAGAGAGAGGGAGAGGGGATCAGCACCTTCAGGGGAGAGAGAGAGGGGATCAGCACCTTCAGGGGAGAGAGAGAGGGGATCAGCACCTTCAGGGCGGAGAGAGAGAGAGGGGATCAGCACCTTCAGGGGAGAGAGAGAGAGGGGGGATCAGCACCTTCGGGGGAGAGAGAGAGAGAGGGATCAGCACCTTCAGGGGAGAGAGAGAGAGAGAGGGATCAGCACCTTCAGGGGAGAGAGAAAGAGAGGGATCAGCACCTTCAGGGGAGAGAGAGAGGGGATCAGCACCTTCAGGGGGGAGAGAGAGAGAGAGAGAGAGAGAGGGATCAGCACCTTCAGGGGAGAGAGAGAGAGAGGGAAAGAGAGGGATCAGCACCTTCAGGGGAGAGAGAGAGAGAGGGGATCAGCACCTTCAGGGGGGAGAGAGAGAGAGAGGATCAGCACCTTCAGGGGTGAGAGAGAGAGAGAGAGGGATCAGCACCTTCAGGGGAGAGAGAGAGAGAGGGATCAGCACCTTCAGGGGAGAGAGAGAGAGGGATCAGCACCTTCAGGGGGGAGAGAGAGAGAGAGAGGATCAGCACCTTCAGGGGAGAGAGACAGAGAGGATCAGCACCTTCAGGGGAGAGAGAGGGGGGATCAGCACCTTCATGGGAGAGAGAGAGAGAGAGAGGGATCAGCACCTTCAGGGGAGAGAGAGAGAGAGAGGGATCAGCACCTTCAGGGGAGAGAGAGAGGGGGGGCATCAGCACCTTCAAGGGAGAGAGAGAGAGAGGGATCAGCACCTTCAGGGGAGAGAGAAAGAGAGGGATCCGTACCTTCAGGGGAGAGAGAGAGAGAGGATCAGCACCTTCAGGGGGGAGAGAGAGAGGGGGGGGTGCGATCAGCACCTTCAGTGGGAGTGAGAGAGAGAGGGATCAGCACCTTCAGGGGAGAGAGAGAGAGAGAGAGGGATCAGCACCTTCGGGGGGAGAGAGAGAGGGGTTCATCACCTTCAGGGAGAGAGAGAGAGGGATCAGCACCTTCAGGAGAGAGAGAGAGGGATCAGCACCTTCAGGGGAGAGAGAGAGAGAGGGATCAACACCTTCAGGGGAGAGAGAGAGAGAGAGGGATCAGCACCTTCAGGGGAGAGAGAGAGGGGATCAGCACCTTCAGGGGAGAGAGAGAGGGGGATCAGCACCTTCGGGGGGGGGAGAGAGAGAGGGATCAGCACCTTCAGGGGAGAGAGAGAGAGAGAGAGACAGAGGGATCAGCACCTTCAGGGGAGAGAGAGAGAGAGGATCAGCACCTTTGGGGGGGAGAGAGAGAGACGGATCAGCACCTTCAGGGGAGAGAGAGAGAGGGGGGGGGGGGATCAGCACCTTCAGGGGAGAGAGAGAGAGGATGAGCACCTTCAGGGGAGAGAGAGAGAGAGGGATCAGCACCTTCAGGGGAGAGAGAGGGGATCAGTACCTTCAGTGGGGGGAGAGAGAGAGAGGGGATCAGCACCTTCAGGGGAGAGAGAGAGAGAGGGATCAGCACCTTCAGGGGGAGGAGAGAGAGAGAGGGATCAGCACCTTCAGGGGGAGGAGAGAGAGAGAGGGATCAGCACCTTCAGGGGGAGGAGAGAGAGAGAGGGATCAGCACCTTCAGGGGGAGGAGAGAGAGGGGATCAGCACCTTCAGGGGAGAGAGAGAGAGAGAGAGGGATCAGCACCTTCAGGGGAGAGAGAGAGAGAGGGATCAGCACCTTAGGGGAGAGAGAGAGAGAGAGAGAGGATCAGCACCTTTTGGGGAGAGAGAGAGAGATCCGCACCTTCAGGGGAGAGAGAGAGAGAGGGGGCGGGGGATCAGCACCTTCAGGGGAGAGAGAGAGAGAGGATCAGCACCTTCAGGGGAGAGAGAGAGAGAGAGAGGATCAGCACCTTCAGGGGAGAGAGAGAGGGAGAGAGGGTCAGCACACCTTCAGGGGAGGGAGAGAGAGAGAGAGAGAGAGAGACAGAGGGATCAGCACCTTCAGGCGAGAGAGAGAGAGAGAGAGACAGAGGGATCAGCACCTTCAGGCGAGAGAGAGAGAGAGAGAGGGAGGGATCAGCACCTTCAGGGGAGAGAGAGAGAGATAGGGGATCAGCACCTTCAGGGGAGAGAGAGAGAGAGGGATCAGCACCTTCAGAGGAGAGAGAGAGAGAGAGAGAGGGGGGGATCAGCACCTTCAGAGGGGGGAGAGAGAGAGGGGATCAGCACTTTCAGGGGAGAGAGAGAGGGGGGATCAGCACCTTCGGAGGGGGGAGAGAGAGAGAGGGATCAGCACCTTCAGGGGGGAGAGAGAGAGAGAGAGAGAGATCAGCACCTTCAGGGGAGAGAGAGAGAGAGGGATCAGCACCTTCAGGGGAGAGAGAGAGAGGGATCAGCACCTTCGGGTGGAGAGAGAGAGGGATCAGCACCTTCAGGGGGGAGTGAGAGAGAGAGAGAGAGATCAGCACCTTCAGGGGGGAGAGAGAGAGAGAGAGAGAGAGGGAGGGATCAGCACCTTCATGGGAGAGAGAGAGAGAGAGAGAGGGATCAGCACCTTCAGGGGAGAGAGAGAGAGGGATCAGCACCTTCAGGGGAGAGAGAGAGAGGGATCAGCACCTTCAGGGGAGAGAGAGAGAGGGATCAGCACCTTCAGGGGGGAGAGAGAGAGAGAGGGATCAGCACCTTCAGGGGAGAGAGAGAGAGAGAGACAGAGGGATCAGCATCTTCAGGGGAGAGAGAGAGAGAGGATCAGCACCTTCAGGGGGGGGAGAGAGAGAGAGAGAGATCAGCACCTTCAGGGGAGAGAGAGAGAGAGGGATCAGCACCTTCAGGGGAGAGAGAGAGAGAGGGATCAGCACCTTCAGGGGGGAGAGAGAGAGAGAGGGATCAGCACCTTCAGGGGAGAGAGAGAGAGAGGAATCAGCACCTTCAGGGGAGAGAGAGAGAGAGAGGGTCAGCACACCTTCAGGGGAGAGAGAGAGAAGATCAGCACCTTCAGGGGAGAGAGAGAGAGAGGGTCAGCACACCTTCAGGGGGGAGAGAGAGACAGAGGGATCAGCATCTTCAGGGGGGAGAGAGAGAGAGAGAGAGGGATCAGCACCTTCAGGGGAGAGAGAGAGAGAGGGTCAGCACCTTCAGGGGAGAGAGAGAGAGAGAGGGGATCAGCACCTTCAGGGGAGAGAGAGAGAGAGGGATCAGCACCTTCAGGGGGGAGAGAGAGAGAGGGATCAGCACCTTCAGGGGGGAGAGAGAGAGGGGATCAGCACCTTCAGGGGAGAGAGAGAGAGAGGGATCAGCACCTTCAGGGGAGAGAGAGAGAGAGAGGGATCAGCACCTTCAGGGGGGAGAGAGAGAGAGGGATCAGCACCTTCAGGGGGGAGAGAGAGAGGGGATCAGCACCTTCAGGGGAGAGAGAGAGAGAGGGATCAGCACCTTCAGGGGAGAGAGAGAGAGAGGGATCAGCACCTTCAGGGGAGAGAGAGAGAGAGAGAGGATCAGCACCTTCAGGGGAGAGAGAGAGAGGGATCAGCACCTTCAGAGGGGGGAGAGAGAGAGAGGGGAACAGCACTTTCAGGGGAGAGAGAGAGGGGCGATCAGCACCTTCAGGGGACAGAGAGAGAGAGAGGGATCAGCACCTTCAGGGGGGAGAGAGAGAGAGGGATCAGCACCTTCAGGGGAGAGAGAGAGAGAGGGATCAGCACCTTCAGGGGGGAGAGAGAGAGAGGGATCAGCACCTTCAGGGGGGAGAGAGAGAGAGGGATCAGCACCTTCAGGGGGTAGAGAGAGAGGGGATCAGCACCATCAGGGGAGAGAGAGAGAGAGAGAGGATCAGCACCTTCAGCGGGGAGAGAGAGAGAGAGGGAGAGGATCAGCACCTTCAGCTGGTGGGAGAGAGTGAGAGAGAGAGAGAGGGGGGGATCAGCACCTTCAGGGGAGAGAGAGAGAGAGAGAGAGAGGGATCAGCACCTTCAGGGGAGAGAGAGAGAGAGAGGGGGGGATCAGCACCTTCAGGGGAGAGAGAGAGAGAGAGGGGGGGATCAGCACCTTCAGGGGAGAGAGAGAGAGAGAGGGGGGGATCAGCACCTTCAGGGGAGAGAGAGAGAGAGAGGGGGGGATCAGCACCTTCAGGGGAGAGAGAGAGAGAGAGAGAGGGATCAGCACCTTCAGGGGAGAGAGAGAGAGAGAGAGGGGGGGATCAGCACCTTCAGGGGAGAGAGAGAGAGAGGGGGGGATCAGCACCTTCAGGGGAGAGAGAGAGAGAGAGGGGGGGATCAGCACCTTCAGGAGAGAGAGAGGTTCAGCACCTTCAGGGGAGAGAGAGAGAGAGAGAGACAGATGGATCAGCATCTTCAGGGGGGAGTGAGAGAGAGAGGGATCAGCACCTTCAGGGGAGAGAGAGAGAGAGGGATCAGCACCTTCAGGGGAGAGGGAGAGGGATCAGCACCTTCAGGGGGGAGAGAGAGAGAGGGATCAGCACCTTCAGGGGAGAGAGAGAGGGAGAGAATCAGCACCTTCAGGGGAGAGAGAGAGAGAGAGGGATCAGCACCTTCAGGGGAGAGAGAGAGAGAGAGGATCAGCACCTTCAGAGCGGGGAGAGAGAGAGAGGGGAACAGCACTTTCAGGGGAGACAGAGAGGGGTGATCAGCACCTTCAGGGGACAGAGAGAGAGAGGGATCAGCACCTTCAGGGGGGAGAGAGAGAGAGGGATCAGCACCTTCAGGGGAGAGAGAGAGAGAGGGATCAGCACCTTCAGGGGAGAGAGAGAGAGAGGGATCAGCACCTTCAGGGGGGAGAGAGAGAGAGGGATCAGCACCTTCAGGGGGGAGAGAGAGAGGGGATCAGCACCTTCAGGGGAGAGAGAGAGAGAGGGATCAGCACCTTCAGGGGAGAGAGAGAGAGAGGGATCAGCATCTTCAGGGGGGAGTGAGAGAGAGAGGGATCAGCACCTTCAGGGGAGAGAGAGAGAGAGGGATCAGCACCTTCAGGGGAGAGAGAGAGGGATCAGCACCTTCAGGGGGGAGAGAGAGAGAGGGATCAGCACCTTCAGGGGAGAGAGAGAGGGAGAGAATCAGCACCTTCAGGGGAGAGAGAGAGAGAGGGGGATCAGCACCTTCAGGCGAGGGAGAGAGAGAGGTTCAGCACCTTCAGGGGAGAGAGAGAGAGAGACAGAGGGATCAGCATCTTCAGGGGGGAGTGAGAGAGAGAGGGATCAGCACCTTCAGGGGAGAGAGAGAGAGAGGGATCAGCACCTTCAGGGGAGAGAGAGAGGGATCAGCACCTTCAGGGGAGAGAGAGAGAGGATCAGCACCTTCAGGGGAGAGAGATAGAGAGAGAGAGAGAGGGATCAGCACCTTCAGAGGGGGGAGAGAGAGAGAGGGGATCAGCACTTTCAGGGGAGAGAGAGAGGGGCGATCAGCACCTTCAGGGGACAGAGAGAGAGAGAGGGATCAGCACCTTCAGGGGGGAGAGAGAGAGAGGGATCAGCACCTTCAGGGGGGAGAGAGAGAGGGGATCAGCACCTTCAGGGGAGAGAGAGAGAGAGGGATCAGCACCTTCAGGGGAGAGAGAGAGAGAGGGATCAGCACCTTCAGGGGAGAGAGATATAGAGAGAGAGAGAGAGCGATCAGCACCTTCAGAGGGGGGAGAGAGAGAGAGTGGAACAGCACCTTCAGCGGGGAGAGAGAGAGAGAGAGAGAGTGGGGGATCAGCACCTTCAGGCGAGAGAGAGAGAGAGAGGATCAGCACCTTCAGGGGAGAGAGAGAAAGATCAGCACCTTCAGGGGAGAGAGAGAGAGGGATCAGCACCTTCAGGGGAGAGAGAGAGAGACGGATCAGCACCATCAGGGGAGAGAGAGAGAGAGAGGATCAGCACCTTCAGCGGGGAGAGAGAGAGAGAGAGGATCAGCACCTTCAGCGGGGAGAGAGAGAGAGAGAGAGAGAGAGGATCAGCACCCTCAGGGGGGAGCGAGAGAGAGAGAGGGGGGGATCAGCACCTTCAGGGGAGAGAGAGAGGGGGATCAGCACCTTCAGGCGAGAGAGAGAGAGAGGTTCAGCACCTTCAGCCGGGAGAGAGAGAGAGAGAGAGGATCAGCACCTTCAGGGGGTGGAGAGAGAGTGAGAGAGAGAGAGAGGGCGGGGATCAGCACCTTCAGGGGGGAGAGAGAGAGAGAGGGGGATCAGCACCTTCAGGCGAGAGAGAGAGAGAGAGAGAGAGAGAGAGGGGGATCAGCACCTTCAGGCGAGAGAGAGAGAGAGGTTCAGCACCTTCAGGGGAGAGAGAGAGAGAGAGGATCAGCACCTTCAGGGGAGAGAGAGAGGGGATCAGCACCTTCAGGGGAGAGAGAGAGAGGGGATCAGCACCTTCAGGGGAGCGAGAGAGAGAGAGAGAGGGGATCAGCACCTTCAGGGGAGAGAGAGAGAGAGAGAAGATCAGCACCTTCAGGGGAGAGAGAGAGGGAGAGAATCAGCACCTTCAGGGGAGAGAGAGAGAGAGAGAGAGAGAGGATCAGCACCTTTAGGGGGGAGAGACAGAGAGAGAGAGGATCAGCACCTTCAGGGGAGAGGGGATCAGCACCTTCAGGGGAGAGAGAGAGAGAGAGAGAGGATCAGCACCTTCAGGGGAGAGAGAGAGGGGATCAGCACCTTCAGGGGAGAGAGAGAGAGAGAGGATCAGCACCTTCAGGGGGGAGAGAGGGAGTTGGGGGGGAAGAGAGAGGGAGTGGGGGGAGAGAGAGAGAGAACCTTCAGGGAAAAGAGAGAGAGTGTCAGCATTTTCAGGGTAGGTGGAGGGGGGAGAGGGAAAGAGGTTAACTGAACGAAATCCTCCTCACCCGTGTCTTTCCTCTGTCCACACTGTTGCTACTGAGCGTCGGTGGGGGAGGGAGGGGATGGTACACACTGCTGTTACTGAGCGTCGGTGGGGGGGAGGGAGGGGATGGTACACACTGCTGTTACTGAGCGTCGGTGGGGGGGAGGGAGGGGATGGTACACACTGCTGTTACTGAGCGTCGGTGTGGGGAGGGAGGGGACGGTACACACTGCTGCTACTGAGCGTCAGTGGGGGGAGGGAGGGGACGGTACACACTGCTGTTACTGAGCGTCAGTGGGGGAGGGAGGGGATGGTACCCACTGCTGTTACTGAGCGTCAGTGGGGGAGGGAGGGAGTGAGTGTTTGTGGATGTGGTGCCAATCAAGTGGCTGCTTTCTCCTGGATGGTGTTGAGCTTCCTGAGTGTTGTTGAAGCTGTCCCCATCCGGGCAAGTGGGGAGATTCCCTCCCACTCCTGACTTGTACCTTGTCGATGGTGGACAGGCTTTGGGGAGTCAGGAGGGGAGTTACTCACCGCAGTATTCCCTGCCCTTGGAGCCACTGTGTTTATGTGGAGATTTCAGTTGACTTTCTGGTCAATGATAACCTGTGGGATGTTGCTCGTGGGGGATTCAGTGATGGCAACACCATTGAATGTCAAGGGGCTGTAGTTAAATTCTCTCTTAGCGGAGAATGTCATAGCCTGGCTTCTGTGTGGCATGAATGTTACTTGCCACTTATCAGCCCAAGCCTGGAGATTGTCTAGATCTTGTTTTATTTGAACATGGACTGCTTCAGTATCTGAGGAATCGCAAATGGTGCTGAACATTGTGTAATCATCAGTAAACATCCCCGCGTCTGACCTTGTGGTGGAGGGAAGGTTGTTGATGAAGCAACTGAAGATGGTTGGGCCTAGGACACTCCCCTGAGGGACTCCTGCAGAGGTGTCCTGGAGCTGAGATGACTGACCCTCCAACAACTCCAACCATCTTCCTCTGTGCCAGGTATGACTAACCAGCAGAGAGTTTGCCCCCAATACCCATTGATTGCAATTTTGCCCGGGCTCCTTCATATCAAGGGCTGTCCCTCTCCCCTCCCCTCCCCTCTGGAATCCAGCTCTTTTGTCCATGTTTGACCCAAGGCTGGAGTGAGGTCAGGAGCTGAGTGACCCTGGGGGACCCAAACTGGGTGTCACTGAGCAGGTTATTGCTGAGCGGGTGCTGCTTAATAGCGCTGTTACTGACCCCTTCCATCACGTTACTGAGGATCGAGGGGAGACTGATGGGGCAGTAATTGGCCGGGTTGGATCTGTCCTGCTTTTTATATAGAGGACACACCTGGGCAATGTCCCACATTGTCGGGTAGATGTCGGTGTTGTAACTGTACTGGAACAGCTTGGCTCGGGGAGCGGCAAGTTCTGGAGCACACGTCTTCAGCCCTATTGCTGGAATGTTGTCAGGGCCCATTGCCTTTACAGTATCCAGTGTCTCCAACCCTTTCTTAATATCACTGAGTGAAGGGAATTGGCTGGAAACTGGTTCCTTGAAAGTGGCGTTGCAGGTAGATAAGAGAGTGAAGAAGGTGTTTGGTATACTTTCCTTTATTGGTCAGAGTATTGAGTACAGGAGTTGGGAGGTCATGTTGTGGCTGTACAGGACATTGGTTAGGCCACTATTGGAATTTTGTGTGAAAGTCTGGTCTCCTTATCAGAAAGATGTTGTGAAACTTGGAAGGGTTCAGGAAAGATTTACAAGGATGTTGCCAGGGTTGGAAGGTTTGAACTACAGGGAGAGGCTGAATAAGCTGGGGCTATTTTCCTTGGAGCGTCGGAGGCTGAGGGATGACCTTATAGAGGTTTATAAAACCATGAGGGGCATGGATAGGATAAATAGACCAAGTCTTTTCCCTGGGGTGGGGAAGTCCTGAACTAGAGGGCATGAGTTTAGGGTGAGAGAGGAAAGATATAAAAGAGACCTAAGGGGAAACATTTTCACACAAGAGGGGGTAGTACGTGTATGGAATGTGCTGCCAGAGGATGTGGTGAAGGCTGGTACAATTGCAACATTTAAAAGGCATCTGGATGGGTATCTGAATAGGAAGGTTTGGAGGGATATGGGCTGGGTGCTGGCAGGTGGGTCAAGATTGGGTTTGGATATCTGGTTGGCATGGACAAGTTGGACCGAAGGGTCTGTTTCTGTGCTGTACATCTCGATGACTTTATCTGTGACGCTGGGGACCACTGGAGGAGGCTGAGATGGATCATCTACTCAGATTGCTGTGAAAGTTTCAGCCTTCTCCTTCGCCTGATGTGCTGGGCTCCTCCATCACTGAGGAGGGGGATATTTGTGGAACCCCCTCCAGTGAGTTGTTTAACTGCCCACCCCCATTCATACCTGGAAGTAGCAGGATTGCAGAGCTTAGATCTGATCTCTTAGCTCTGTCTATCACTTGCTGCTTATGCTGTATGCCACGCAAGTAATCCTGCTTGGTGGCTTTACCAGGTTGGCACCTCATCTTCAGGTCTGCCTGGTGCTGCTCCTGCCATGCCCTCCTGCTCTCTCCATTGAACCAGGGTCGATCCCCTGGCTTGATGGTAATAGTTGAGTGGGGGATATGCCGGGCTATGAGGTTACATAGTGGGAAGGAAATCTGTCACCCTTCCCTGGTCTGACATACATGTGACTTCAGACCCACGGGAACGTTGTCAACTCTGAGCCAGTCAGTTTCAGTGCAGTTAGGGATGGGCCCTATATTCTGGTCAGCGACACCACATCTCATGAAACAATGAAAAGCAATCTGCCCAGATTGAATGTCTGTGTCCCTCTTGTATTTCCAGTTTTCCAGGAGCTGTCCTGAGTATGGAGCGAGAGTTGGATTTATGCATGGCGGGAGTGACGATTCTATGGGAGGATTTCCAGAGTGCCTTAGATCAGCTGCAGACGGAGCTGTCCCAGGCGATCGGAGCTCCAAAGGTTTGTCCAGAATCTGAGGTGAACTGTGGGTTTGCACTGGGCAACTAGACATTGCCTTAACATCAGAGTCCCCGTCCATACAGACTACACCCAGCTCTAGCTCACCACCCACTCTCTGCACCTCCACTCGCTCTGACAATGTTGAATACTCTTTCAAGAATACTGCGGTGAGTAACTCCCCTCCTGACTCCCCAAAGCCTGTCCACCATCTACAAGGTACAAGTCAGGAGTGGGAGGGAATACTCCCCACTTGCCCCGGATGGTGGCAGCTCCAACAACACTCAAGAAGCTCAACACCATCCAGGAGAAAGCAGCCGCTTGATTGGCACCACATCCACAAAAATGCCCCCCCCCCCTTCCCCGGTCCCCACCCCCTTCCCCATACACACCCACATGTATAAAGACACATGCACACACATTGCTGCCTTCACTCACTCACTCACTAATCCGGAGACCCAGGTAATATTCTTGGGGACCACAGTTTAATCCTGCCTTGGCCGATGGTGGAATTTCAGTTTAATTACAATCAGAGATTCAGAGTCCAACGATGAATCCATTGTTGATTGTTGGAAAAACCCATCTGGGTCACTAACGTCCTTGAGGGAGGGAAGCTGCTCTCCAGCTGCTCTGGCCTACACGTGACTCCAGGCCCACAGCAATATGGTTGACTGTTAGCTGCCCGCTGGGTAATAAATGAGCAGAAAAATGTTGGACTAGCCCATGAATGAAAAGATCATGTTTGTCCATTCCATTTCTTATGTTTGACCCATGAACTGTTCGTCAGACTCTTGTCCAATCAGTCCCCTTCTCTTCCCCCCCAGGCACTCTCTCCATAGCCCCTCCAATACCCTAACTGTTGAAAGTTACTATTAAATCTCCTCCAGCATGTGCTTTCCAGATCACAATGACCCGCTGGGCTTTCTCCTAATGTCTCTGGTGAATTCTCATGAACCTGTATCATCTAGTTACGCAGCCTGAAACCTGTTTCCAGTTGGGTTTCTGTGGCAGGACTGAAACTACAGAGGAGGGAATCTCTGTGGGCGGCAAGGTGGCACAGTGGTTAGCACTGCTGCCTCACAGCGCCTGAGACCCGGGTTCAATTCCCGCCTCAGGCGACTGACTGTGTGGAGTTTGCACGTTCTCCCCGTGTCTGCGTGGGTTTCCTCCGGGTGCTCCGGTTTCCTCCCACAGTCCAAAGATGTGCAGGTCAGGTGAATTGGCCATGCTAAATTGCCCGTAATGTTAGGTAAGGGGTAAATGTAGGGGCATGGGTGGGTTGCGCTTCGGCGGGTCGGTGTGGACTTGTTGGGCCGAAGGGCCTGTTTCCACGCTGTAATGTAATCTAATCTAATCTAATCTATCGGTGAATTCTGTACAGTCAGGGCCTTCCTGCTGACTGCTGGGATGAGGGAGTAGAGAGGAGCTGATTTCCCCGTATTCCCCGAGTTTGCTGTTTCTCATTGGCTGCTGTCTTGTTTGCCCCCAGATTCCCACGGTGAAGTGGCAGGATGTGGGAGGTCTACAAGAGGTCAAGCGTGAAATTCTGGACACAGTGCAACTCCCCCTGGAGCATCCTGAGCTGCTGACTCTCGGCCTGCGCAGGACCGGGCTCCTCCTGTACGGACCCCCTGGGACAGGCAAAACCATGCTGGCTAAAGCTGTCGCTACTGAGTGCGCAATGACCTTCCTGAGGTGAGCTCCAGTTTCCAGTCGCCTGATGTTCCACTGGAGGGTTGCAGGAACAATGTCAGCTTGTTTATTTACAGAATTTACTTCTGCAATTAATAAGGTCATAGGTTTAGGGTGTAGGTTTGCTCGCTGAGCTGTAGGTTTGATATCCAGACGTTTCATTACCTGGCTAGGTAACATCATCAGTGGCGACCTCCAAGTGAAGCGAAGCTGTTTTCTCCTGCTTTCTGTTTATATCTTATAGACATGCCAGAGAATTCCTAGAGGCCTGGCACTCCAACCACAACGCCATAAACAAACACATAGATCTAGATACTATCTATCAACCCCTCAGAAAACGAACAGGAAATGACATCACCACAAACCCCAGGAACCCCATCCAGGAGAAAGATATAAATAGAAAGCAGGACACAACAGCTTCGCTTCACTTGGAGGTCGCCACTGATGATGTTACCTAGCCAGGTAATGAAACATCTGGATATCAAACCTACAGCTCAGCGAGCAATCCTACACCCTAAACCTCAACCTGAGCTACAAACCTTCACAAACCTTGCAAGGTCATAGGTGACCTGTCTGTGGCTAGAATGCTACCTTCCTGCCTGCCAATGTGACCTTTCAATCCCCTCCACACCCCCCCACCAATCTGCCAATCTGCTGTAATCTTATTGAATCATATAGCACAGCCTGTCAATCTACACTCATCCCACCCCCCACCCCCCAACTCGGCCTATAGACTTGAATGGAATGACATTTCAACTGTTTGTCCAAGTACTCTTTAAAGGAAGTGAGGTTTCTCTCCTCAACCCCTCCCCTCCCCCCTCTCAGGCAGTGCATTCCAGACCCCACCACCCTCTGGGTAAAGACCATTTCCCTCAAATCCCCTGTGAACCTCCTGCCTTTCACTTTATAATTACAAAATGCTGGAGGAGGCTGCAGGGGTGAATGGCCTGGTCTTTTCTGCCTGTGAACAGGTTGGAGTCAGTAAGGGACACACAGGCCAGGAAAGCACCTCGGCTTTAGATGGAGATGTTGTGTCAGTGCACAAGAGGACAGTTGCCCCTTAACTTCTGAGCCTCCAGTACTGGGTGAGATGTTCTTCCTTTGTCTCCCAGCTGGGAAAGTACAACTTACCATTAAATTACTTTGTCTGTGTAAAATATTAACTAATTCTATATGTAAACTTGCACAGAAATGGCAGGGTTGGCATTGTGCAGTGACTGCAGTTACAGAGAGCCCTACCTCTCCCATCTACCTCAAGCTTAGAGTCCCCGAGCTTCTTCAGCATGTTCTGTTCTCGTCTTGGAAATAAAAATTCCAGGGGGAGAGTTTCAGAGAGGCAGATAGCATGGCAAAGGAGGAGGGGTGGCTTTGATAGTAAAGAACATAACATGTTTGTGGGGTGAAGCTCACTTTAGAGGTCACGTGCTGAGTGTATTATCACTCCTCATGTCCTCGGGGAAGGTCTGAGACAAGAGCCAATCACTACCCTTGCAGGGTGTCACCTGATTCAGGTGAGGAAGTCACCAGGCATCTGGTCTGGGCAGTAGCAGAAAGCAGGAGAAGCAATTCCAAGACAATTGGATGATGTGGATGCAGCTTCTACTCAGAATGGCTAGCCATGTGAGTTCAATGTGTGAGATGAGTCAAACAAGACTCACAACCCAATTCAGACTACTCTCACCCCACACTTTGTGGGCGGTGCGGTGGCACAGTGGTTAGCACTGCTGCCTCACAGCGCCTGAGACCCGGGTTCAATTCCCGCCTCAGGCGACTGACTGTGTGGAGTTTGCACGTTCTCCCCGTGTCTGCGTGGGTTTCCTCCGGGTGCTCCGGTTTCCTCCCACAGTCCGAAGATGTGCAGGGTCAGGTGAATTGGCCATGCTAAATTGCCCGTAGTGTTAGGTAAGGGGTAAATGTAGGGGTATGGGTGGGTTGCGCTTCGGCGGGTCGGTGTGGACTTGTTGGGCCGAAGGGCCTGTTTCCACACTGTAATGTAATCTAATCTAATCTAAAAAATGTAATCTATGTTATGCACCAGACCAGACCCCCTCAAAATATTTTAAGGTAGCCTGGACTCTAACATTCTCTTATTTTACTGGGAAATGTGAAGTGCCTGTTCCAGGAGCAATGCAACTGGTCAAGCTAGTTGATGTGAAGCAAAACACAATTTATTTAAACACTGTCATTAAAATGCAACAAAAGAAAAATGAATTTGAAATAACTTTATTGGAAACTTAAGAGAATAACAGATACAGTAACGAAGTGACTATAAATTCAATTTGATATTAATTGTTCCAGTACAGTAACATCTCATAAACATGCCCCTTGGCAAAAAGGCAAAGTCAGACACAGTTCTCCAGTCCAGGAGGGAAAGAGAAGATTGAGACAGAGCAGCCAGGAGGCATTCACTGAAGCTCCCAACTCTGTTGAGACCCTAACAATTTCTGATGTGACTGAAGAAATCAAAATGCAGCAATGCTAATCTGGGTGAGCTGGCCATACCCTTTCAGGCAGTGCAGGAGAGTGGCACTCGTGTAGATTGCGACTAGTTGTGGCAGTGCAGAGCTGGTGAGCTGTGAGAAGTCTTTTTATTGTATGAGCCTATCATTATCCTGGTTTCCTGCCTGGTGTTAATCCCAAAATGAATATCATCATACTGCAGAAACTGGAAATTTAAATTAAAATCTGAAAATGCTGCAGTAACTGAGCACATTTGGCAGCCTCTGTGGAGAGAGAAGCAAGAGCTAACATTGATGTTGAATACGAGAGTTAAATGAGATAATGTATTGCTGTCCCCTTCACCCTTGTCCTTCACTCCCTGACCCTTTACCGTGTCTGTCCCTTTGTCACTGCAGTGTGAAAGGTCCCGAACTGATCAACATGTACGTGGGACAGAGTGAGGAAAACGTGCGGGAAGGTAGGAGAGAGGGAAAGAGAGAGGGGGAAGGGGCCTCATGGCCCTCACAGACCGATCCAAAAGGAGGGTGGGGGGCAGGGCTGGGGGCAAACAGAGTCACTTTATTGGTCTCTTTCCCCCCCCGCCCCCCGCACACAGTCTTCCTCTGGGCCCCAGGGGCTGGAGGGGGGTGGGGATGGGGGATAGGGGGTGATGTGGGGGGTTGATGGTGGGGGGGTGATGATCAGGGAAGGGGGCATGTTAGTGGGGAAGGGAGGGGAGACAGCATTGGGGGTGGGAGGGGCCAATAATGGTTGAAGGTAGGGGGTGGCGATGGCAGGGGGAGTAAGGGGGTGATGGCAGTGGGGAAGGGAGGAGGTGATGGTGACCCTGGGTTGGGACTGGAGGAGCATTGGGGTTAGTGTGTCGGTTTA